>NW_027362763.1:25742081-25955484 GCF_046119375.1 Phyllobates terribilis
GTAGTGGTATGTAGTGTCTCGCACTCCTCCGGAGCAGGTTACACAGTTGTAGTATTATGTATTTCCCTGAAGGTTATGCAGTAGTAGTGGTATGTAGTGTCTCGCAGTCCTCCGGAGCAGGTTACACAGTTGTAGTATTATGTATTTCCCTGAAGGTTATGCAGTAGTAGTGGTATGTAGTGTCTCGCACTCCTCCGGAGCAGGTTACACAGTTGTAGTATTATGTATTTCCCTGAAGGTTATGCAGTAGTAGTGGTATGTAGTGTCCCGCACTCCTCCGGAGCAGGTTACACAGTTGTAGTATTATGTATTTTCCCGCAGGTTACGCAGTAGTAGTGGTATGTAGTGATTTTCTATGTATATAGCGGAGGACAGTGATGCTGCTGCACATTTGCATGATGCTCCTGCACCTGGTGACTGATGCTGACAGCGGACAGTTCATAACTGTGATGAATGATGAATTGGCCGGTGACAGCGATTGTTCTCCTTTGTCTGCTCATCATCATGTGTCTTCAGCGCGAGGAGGGGGCACAATCTCAGGTGGGTACAGGCTGAGATACAATCTGAAGGATGGAGGGTTTGGGCTTCGTATAGTTACATATCGGATCGGCTCTAATGATGTAACGGGAGGTTCGGTATTATTATCAGGTGCACATTATACTGATGTTATGGGAATTATACGTTATACTGTGTTCATTCCCACACTCAATATTCTCTGTTATAACAAAAAAGTCCCAACTACATTTTATAAAAACTGTGAGAAACAGTGAAAAATCTAAAAAAGTTTGGGCAGCACGGTGGCTCAGTGGTTAGCACTATACGGTGGCTCAGTGGTTAGCACTATACGGTGGCTCAGTGGTTAGCACTATACGGTGGCTCAGTGGTTAGCATTATATGGTGGCTCAGTGGTTAGCATTATAGGTGGGTGAGTGTGTAGCACTATACGGTGGCTCAGTAGTTAGCACTATACGGTGGCTCAGTGGTTAGCACTATACGGTGGCTCAGTGGTTAGCATTATATGATGGCTCAGTGGTTAGCATTATTCGATGGCTAGCATTATATGGTGGCTCAGTGGTTAGCATTATTCGATGGCTAGCATTATATGATGGCTCAGTGGTTAGCATTATTCGATGGCTAGCATACGGTGGCTCAGTGGTTAGCACTATACGGTGTCTCAGTGGTTAGCACTATATGGTGGCTCAGTGGTCAGCATTATATGATGGCTCAGTGGTTAGCACTATACGGTGGCTCAGTGGTTAGCACTATACGGTGGCTCAGTGGTTAGCATTGTATGGTGGCTCAGTGGTTAGCATTATTCGATGGCTAGCATTATATGGTGGCTCAGTGGTTAGCATTATAGGTGGGTGAGTGGGTAGCACTATACAGTGGCTCAGTGGTTAGAACTATACGGTGGCTCAGTGGTTAGCACTGTACGGTGGCTCAGTGGTTAGCATTATATGGTGGGTCAGTGGTTAGCATGATATGGTGGGTCAGTGGTTAACACTGTTGCTTTGCAGCACTGGGTGGTCCCATGCTCTAAAGACATACTGATGGGGAATGTAGATTGTGATGGGGACACGTCTGCCAAAATATGCAGCTTTGTTTCCCCCCTAAGTCCAGTGCCAGAGGCTTCACGAGGAGTTTTCTGCGTTTCTTGGTCTCTGTATCTCAGAAATAGAACTTGTAAAGTTGTATCTAAAATTGTCATAATCTATAGATGAACAGATCCTCGAGAAAGCTTTGCTTCATGAAACCGTAATGTACAGCAAGAGCCGAAACCCAGGAAAATCCCCAATCAGACAGATTAATGAGGATGTGACATCTGTAAAGGAGAAACAGCAGGAGATTTATGGTCAGAGCCCACAAAGAAATAGAGAGATTGAAGGAAAAGTTTTATAGAGACTCAAATGCTTTTAAAATGTTTAAGAGCGGAAATGAAAAAGAGGTTTAATGACAACTAAGACTAATACTAGTCTCACAATCCCTGTGCAATTCAGAAGACTTTTCAGTAGTCTCATTATCATCACAGACAAGATTACAATAACTGAGAACACCTCAATACATACTGTAGTAGATAACCCAGGATCCACCATTCACAATAGGTGATGTCACAGCTCACCTCCTCCTCCTGTACAATGACTGATAACACCTCTATATACAGTAGATAACACAGGATCCACCATTCACAATAGGTGATGTCACAGCTCACCTCCTCCTGCACAATGACTGATAACACCTCTATATACAGTAGATAACACAGGATCCACCATTCACAATAGGTGATATCACAGCTCACCTCCTCCTGTACAATGACTGATAACACCTCTATATACAGTAGATAACACAGGATCCACCATTCACAATAGGTGATGTCACATCTCACCTCCTCCTCCTGTACAATGACTGATAACCCCTCTATATACGACAGATACCATAGGATCCACCATTCGCAATAGGTGATGTCACAGCTTACCTCCTCCTCCTGTAAAATACCTGATCACAGGATCCACCAATATTGAGGGATTTGATTAATGAAAACATCTTAATGATTCCTGGACACTACAGAAAATAGTTTTGTCACTAAAGTAACGATTGCTAAGTTTTGGGTTTCAGTTAAATCCCAGAATTAGAAAACTGGAGAATGGAGATAAATTGTCTGATGCTTTATGAACAATGCTGCTTAAACAGGACACAGCATAGTTACATTTCAGCAAGTATGACAACCATTAAATATTGGAAGAAATGAGAAATCGCTCCCTTTTTTGCTACTTCTTAGTTTGGTGTAAAGTATACATCACCGATAGGATTTTTGATCCGTCATTGTGTTAGGGATTTTGCTTTTAAGGTATTTATTGTGTGGTAAACGTGAACCACCATCAGTATATGAACACGTCATCAGAATCCATCATTGGTGATTAAATACATCACAAGAACCACCATCAGTACATGAGTATGTCACCAGAATCCATCTTCAGTACATGAACACATCACCAGACCCACCATCAGTACATGACTACAGCACCAGAACAACCATTAGTACATGAATACATCACAAGAACCATTATCAGTACATGAATACAACACTAGAACTACTATCATCGGGGGCGCCCCTCGAAGAAGAGAAAGCGAAATGGCGTTGGGGTGAGGAAACCGCCCACGACACTCCTCTCCTGGTGGCCCCTCTTTGTAGGTAAATAGAGCAATGTTTAATTACGGTATATGGGATAATCTCTTTTATGGGTTTTTTCTACATATGTTTTTGCTGCATATATCTTATACATTAATGTCAGATTATAGCGTTCCTTTATCTAGTGGATTAAGGGTGGTTGGATCCTTGGTGTTGCCATTTACCTACTGGTTAGTAGCAGATTATAACTGCACATATATAGCAATTTATACTGTGTTCAGCTATACCTTAAGCTCTAGGCCTTTACCATCAGATGGTTTTTGTCTTGTAGATTGCTATGTTTTTCCTCTCCATTGTAAGGTTCCCTTCTCTGTTCTTCTGTTATTGTCTCTGTTTTTAGTTTTTAATTCATCAATAAAATTCTATGTTTATGATATTGTGTAGCTAGAGTCTTTTTTTCCTCGGTCTATGACTTTGACCGATAGGGATCTTGGAGTATTATTTATCTGGGAAGGTAGGATCCTGATGTGATTAAAACCACCAGAGGCTGATGGGTGGAGTGCTGGGTCAGAGAGCCTATGTAAACAAATATCAGAAGACTGACCATCACTACCAAACAGAAAACTGTTGTGTACAGGTGCTTACTAAGAGTAGCCATTTCCATATATAACTAACAAATAAAGTACTATAGCATGCAAACATGAAATATATGAAATTTGAATTGTATTACTGCTCTAGAAAATAGGAACAAATACTTAGCGCATAAATTGGCCAAACATGAAATATATGAAATTTGATATGGATACTCTTAATAAGAACCTGTACACACCTGTTTTTTGTTTGGAAGTGACGGTCAGTCTTTTGATATTTACGTCACCAGAATCCACCATCAGTGAATGAATACATCATAAGAACAACCATCAGTACATGAATATATCACCTGAACCACCATCAGTACATGAATACATCACTAGAACCATCATCAATACTGGAATACATCACCAGAACCACCAACAGTACATGATTACTTCACAAGAACCACCCTCAGTACATGAATATGTCACCAGAATCACCTTCAGTACAGTAATATATCACAATAACCATTATCAGTACATGAATACATGAATACATCACCAAAATCCACCATCAGTGAATGAATACTTCATAAGAACCACCTCCATTACATGAATACATCACCAGAACCATTATCAGCACATGAACACATTACCAGACCCATCATTAGTTCATGAATACAGCACCAGAACCACCATCAATACAGGAATGCATCAATGTAACCACCAACAGTACATGAATACAGAACCAGACCCACCAACAGTACATGAATACATCACAAGAACCATTATCAGCATATCAATACATCATCAGAACCACCATTAGTACATAAATACGTCACCAAAATCGACCATCAGTGAATGACTACATCATAAGAACCAACATCAGTACATGAATACATCAACAGAACCACTATCAGTACGTGAATACGTCACCAGAATCCACGATTACTGAATGAATACATCATAAGAACCATCATCAGTACATGAATACATCACTTGAACCACCATCAGTACATGAATGCATCACAAGAACCATAATCCGTACATGAACACATCACCAGACCCACCATCAGTACATAAATACAGCACCTGAATCACCATCTTTACATGAATACATCACCAGAGCCATCATCAATCATAGAATCATAGAATAAACAAAAAGAGAGGGCGCTCCATGTGAAAAATGTCACAACACATATGCAGTGGGTGAAGAAGTATTCAACTCACCTCTGGTAGTTGTGCATGCCAGGCACAACGCTGTTATTAAGCGATGAAAAAATGGCAGTCCTGGAGTGCTGCAGCATCTTCCGCCCGCTCTTGACTTACTGCGCAGGAGCCGTGATACAGTAAAAAATGACGAAGGGTGGGCAGTGGATATCCACAGGGGCCATGCTCTGAGTAAGGAACCACCCAGGTCCAGATTAAAAAAAAAAGTTGATTTATTCAACACACATGACTGGCCATACCCTCTTACTGAGTACATTAAAATCTGCCTTCCTGAAGTCCAACCTCAAAAGTATAAGTCCTTGCCGGTCCTCCTCCTAAGGTAATCCAAAATTTGATGTTATCATGATCGCTGCCTCCTTAATTCCCAGCCACCTTTACTTCCTCAACCATTTCCTCCCTATTGGTAAGAATTAGGTCCAAGGTAGCAGATCCCCTTGTTCTCTCTTCTACCTTTTGAATGATAAAGTTGTTAGTGAGAGAAGATAAGAATTTCCTGGACCCATTACTTTTGCCTGGGAGAGATTCCCAACAAATATCTGGATAGTTAAAATCTCCCATGATCACTATATCGTACTTTTTTGAGAACAAAGACATCCGATGTAAAAAGAGTTCATCCATATCTTTAGACTCTCCAGGTGGCCCATAGTAAAGACCTACAATAGTGTCTTTCTGTTCTTCTCTCCTTGTATTCTTACCCATACAGTTTCTACAGAGTTACCATTCTCTGAAGCTTGGATCTCTGTGGAGATATACACTTTGCTAACATACAATGTGACACCTCCTCCCCTCTTGTTAAGCCTGTTTCTTATAAATAAGTTGTGGCCTTCAAGGTTTGTGTTCCAATCATGTGCATCATCCCACCAAGTTTCAGTGATGCATATGACATCATATCTCTTCCTGCGTTAGCTGCTTCAATTCTCCTTGTTTGTTTCCCATGCTCTGTGCATTTGTATAGACACATTGTAGTTTGTAGTCTGTTTCTCTTGCTCCGCTTTTTTCATGCAGAATTTGTTGTCTTTGTTCTTTATTTCTACTTCTAATAGCAGGGTTCTCAAAAGAATTAATTAGCTACATACTTTCTCCTGGCCGTATATTTCCTATCCCATAATTCTCTAGTTTAAAGCTCTCCTGATGAGTGTAGCAAGGCGCCTACCAAATATGTGTTTTCATGTTTTCGTAAGATGCAACCCATCTCGAGCAAGGAGTCCATCATACAAGTAATTCACTCCATGTTCAAGAAAACCAAAACGTTTGCTGATGGCACCATATTCCATGTCCATCCACTGGGAGGATGGATGACGAGGTGACCTATGCTCCCAGTTCCTTCACTTTCCGGCCTAGGTCTTCAAAGTCTCTGCAATGTCTGCATATAGTTTCCGGGTCCTTTTTTGCTGTGTCATTTGTTCCCATGTGTATTAGTAGGTATGAGCGGTCATTTGTAGCACTGCAGAGTCTTGATACCCTATCAGATATATCTTTGATTTGGGCACCTGGAAGACAGCACACTTCTCATGAGGTGATGTCCAGTCGGCAAATTGTGGCTTCTGTTCCTCTCAGTAGGGAATCCCCCACGACCTCCACTCTCCTTTTCTTCTTCACCACAGCGCTTTTTTTTCTCCTTTCAAGAGGCTTCTGATTGCTTACTGAAGTGTTCTATGTGGGCAATGCACGATACAGGAATACATCACCACAACCACCAACAGTACATGATTACATCACAAGAACCACCATCAGTACTTGAATACATCACAAGAACCACCATCATTACATGAATACAGAACCAGAATTATTATCAATTCCTGAATACCGCACCAGAATCACAATCAGTACATTAATACTTCTGACAATGATGTTTCTTATATTTGGGGGCTGCTTAAAACACAGAAGTGGGGAAGTCTGGAAATATAGATTATAATGGGGCATCTTTTTGAAATAAAGACTGTAATTTCCATGTAGCTCCCCTTAGATGTGGATTGTAGATGACTACTAGAGGGACCCAGTTGTTTTCTTCTTTAGTTTTGTGATGTAGCAGATGATTCCTTGATATTCTGGTGGCTCTTTCAATCCAGTTTTCACTTGATCTTGGACGGTCCCTGCTTCAAAAAGGTCTTTCTGAGACTTCCAAGGTGTTTGTCTCTATCTGTAGGGTTGGAACATATCCGATTATATCTGTTGGCCGGACTATAGACAATGGACTTTTTTATGTGTTCTGGATAAAAATTGTTCCATGTACAGCATGTTGTTTAATCGAATATGTTCCAGACAGAGACAAACACCTTGGTGGCCTCAGAAAGACCTTTTTGAATCAGGGACCATCCAAAAACTATTGAAAACCAGATTGCAAGAGCTACCAGAATGTCAAGGAATCATCTGCTACATTACAAAAAGAAGAAAGCAACCGGGTCCCTCTAGTAGTCACCTACAATCCAACCTGGAGGTGTGAGGGGAGCTGCAAAGAAATTACAACTTTTACTACAAAAAGATGCCCGATTACAATCCATATTTCCAGATCCCCAACTTCTGTGTTTTAGGCAGCTCCCAAATCTAAGAAGCATCATTGTCAGAAGACCCAATCCTCTCCAACAACAACAGGAATCTTTTCCCTCAACCAAAAAAATGTAAAATATAATGGCCATTAAAAATCAATAGGAGGTGAATGTGTAGTAACAAGTGCCGGCCACTGCAAGTAGACGGCCAGCTTCATAAGTAAGTACTTCCGGCCGCCCCCAACAATAACAGCTGATCGGCGGGGGTGCCGGATGTCGGACCCCGGCCGATCAAACAATGATGACATATCCTAAGGATAGACCATCAGTGTAAAAGTAGTGGACAACCTCTTTAATTATATGCATCAAATGTCCAACTGGTGGTCTATATATAGGGGAGACAGAAGAAAAACTTAGAAGAAGTTTGAATTCTCATGGCCACACAATAAAAGAAAAGAGAATAGCTCAACATGTGGTCAGACATTTTTGTAGCCCCGATCACAGCATCATGGACATGAAATTGCTGGTATTGAAAGGAAACGTCAAATCTCAGAGAGACAGAAGAGTCGGGGATACAAACTTATGACAACTCGAGAGACACTTGGATCAGGAATGAAGGTGTCGCATGGATTTATGTCTTTTTATATCATTTAAGGAATGTGCTCCTCAGACCTTGAGGAGGGCATCACAACCCTGGACCAGACCTCAATCAGGGGACAATGAAACGTTCACCTCCTTATCTATGAACTATACCAATATTTACTGTCATGACTGTTTCTCCCCTTCCCACATTGATCGTTCTCCTTCCCGTCTCTTGTCTTATTGCTGCACTATTCTATGTCTACGTCAGATTTTGTGTTATACCGACGCCTGATGAAGAGACCAGACGAGTCTCGAAGATGATATTTATTACCACCTTTTCAGTTCGCCATTAAAAAGGTATCAACCATGGAGGACACTGAAATTGTAATATTTTTCTATCTACTGGTGAATACGGTACAAAGATAGATTTTCCTTTTGCTACAGATTAATTAATTAATTAATTTAGATCGAAACGAGGAAGATGAGTGACTGACAGCTCCTCCGAGCTCCTTTCAGAGTCACAGATGAGGTTGTCACATTGTATCCTGAAACCCAACAAACCACCTTTACTGCCCCAGGGCCAATGACTCTCGGCCGGCCATTTTCTCGCCTGATGAGGTTGATTATTTATAATATTCATTCTTTCTCGTCTTTTTCTTATAGGACAACTTCAGTTTAGTAATGAAGCATCCCTGGGATTTCCAGCAGCGGAGTCAGAGAGCTGCCGCCGGTGAGTGCAGAAAATGTTATTTATGGTCAACTTACATCCCGATTGTTCTTTTCCCGTTAGACATACTGTACATCACATAGCAGGTTATTATCACAGTGTAAGGTGGTAGCATTATTACAGTTTAATGTTTCGCGACTTTTATGGAAGCTGTTTTTATCCAAATGTTTTGCAAATTTTAGGGAAATATGCTACAAGGCACTTAACATTAGGCCGCAGTGTGGTGCGGTTGATTGTGCACTATATGACCATACACCACATGTGCAGGGCACTATACAAAATATGGTCGACCCTGTCTTCAGGAGGGGAGGGGAGCTATGGATTAGAGCGAGAGGAGCCCTGGAACATGGGTCACTCTCCTTCTTTTCTAATTGGACTGGCAGCAAAAAAATGTGCAAAGAGAACAAAAAAAAAAAGACCTTATCTCCATGCGGGGCTGAGCTCAGGACTATGTCGGCAGCCTCTGTGACGGCTTGTCCATTTTTTATACCCACGATTATTTCAATTTCGTGTCCCCAATTGAAGCAAGGAACATTACTGCAGCTGCGGACCAGGCTGTGACTCCTGTGCCGGCAGCCATATTGTTTTCTCTCAGGTAAAGACCTCCATTAAAATTTAAGAACAAATATCCAAGTCAACAGGCTGGTCCTGCAAAGCAAGTGTCAAATGTAATATTACATGATGGTCTAAAACCTGTCTGGTAATGATCATCTTCAAATATGGAGGATCTAACTTGTAAATGTTGCAATATATGGAAGAAAGATGACATCGCAATGAAGGTTCCGAAGGTCATCGGCGTTGGGTTTCAGATAAAATTTTATGTGAGAAGATCAATCAGTGGACTCCACAATCTGTGACTTTTGAGAAGTGGAGTCCACTACCTTAGAAAAGATCACTGGAGTCCGTGACTTTAGAGAAGATCATTGGAGTCCGTGACTTTAGAGAAGATCATTGGAGTCCATGATTTTAGAAAACATCTCTGGAGTCCATGACTTTAGAAAACATCTCTGGAGTCCATGACTTTAGAAAACATCTCTGGAGTCCATGACTTTAGAAAACATCTCTGGAGTCCATGACTTTAGAAAACATCTCTGGAGTCCATGACTTTAGAAAACATCTCTGGAGTCCATGACTTTAGAAAACATCTCTGGAGTCCGTGACTTTAGAAAAGATCTCTGGAGTCCGTGACTTTAGAAAAGATCTCTGGAGTCCGTGACTTTAGAAAAGATCTCTGGAGTCCGTGACTTTAGAAAAGATCTCTGGAGTCCGTGACTTTAGAAAAGATCTCTGGAGTCCGTGACTTTAGAAAAGATCTCTGGAGTCCGTGACTTTAGAAAAGATCTCTGGAGTCCGTGACTTTAGAAAAGATCTCTGGAGTCCGTGACTTTAGAAAAGATCTCTGGAGTCCGTGACTTTAGAAAAGATCTCTGGAGTCCGTGACTTTAGAAAAGATCTCTGGAGTCCGTGACTTTAGAAAAGATCTCTGGAGTCCGTGACTTTAGAGAAGATCATTTGAGTTCATGACTTTAGAGAAAATAACTGGAGTCCATAACTTGGGAGAAGATCACATTACCGGAGATCTATAAATTGTGAGATCATATCACTGGAGTCTATAGATTATGAGGTCAGTGAAGAGAAGAGGATGAAGGAGCAGCACTTCCAAATGATAAGTATGAAAAATATGTAACTAATTTTAATCCATTAAGACAAAGTGATGGAGATTTAAATAAGCTATGAATAAGAACATTTATTACTCCAGAAACGCGTCAGTTTGTTTTTAAATCTCCATCTCTTTGTTTTAATGGATTGAAATTAAAGTTACAAGTCACCCGTCTGACTGCACCTCCCGATGTCTCGAATGCAGGCGTGGTAAGCTCCTTCCCCCCTACTCCGCAATCAGATAATGAGGTCACTGGAGCCTATGACTTTTGAGATGATCAGTGGCGTCCATAACTTTGGAGAAGATCACTAGAATCCAAGACTTGTGAGTAGACCACTTCACTGGAATACATAACTTGTGAGAAGTTCACTGGAATCTATGACTTGTCAGAAGATCACATCACTGGAGTCTATAAATTGTGAGAAGATCACAGGAACCTATCACTTGTGAGATCACATCACTGGAGTCCATGACTTGAGAGAACATCACATCACTGAAGTCTATAGATTACGAGAAGATCACTGAAGGCCATGACTTGTGAAAATATCACATCACTGGAGTCTATAGATTATGAGATCACTGGAGTCCATGACTTGTGAGAAGATTACATCGGGGAAGTCCATGTGTCTGAGAAGATCACATCGATGGAATCCATTAGTCATAAAAACAACAATTCAATTAGTGAAATTTCCATAAGGGATTAGAGTGCTCTGGAAAGACTTTTTGGTGATACCAATTGCTGTTGACAGCCCCCTATGGTCTCCTTGATTTTGGAAGCAGAAAAGACTATAGTCCACCAACCTTTCCAACCACTTTTATGCTCACTGATGTCTATGATATGCCAGAATGGGTTAGAGCTTCATGTCATTTGTCTTTCCAAACAAAAATGAAGACTTATTATTATTATTTTTAATAAGAATAATAACAACCTTCAGCTTGATCTTGAGCCATGGTGAATTGGTGGATGTACGATCTGTAGTAAGATCAATCTTGTGAAAGCCTAGATAGGTCCACCCGAGTCTTCTCCTCCGTTATCTTGATTGTATGAAGCCATCGGGTTCTGGTCTTCCTCTTCGTCTTGTTCCTTCTATTCTTCTAACCATGATGTCCTTCTCCAGTGATTGCTCTCTTCGTAGGATGTGTCTACAGTAGAGAAGTTGTAGCTTGGGGATCCTTACTTCTAGTGATATGTTTGGTTTGATTTGTTCCAGAATTGATTGGTTTGTTCTTCTTGCCATCCTTGATATTGATAACATCCTTCATATGTTTTTTTTTATATTTTCAGCAAAGCCTCCAGCTTGTTACTTTCCATTTATTGCTAATGGAATCTCCTACAGCGAGTGCACTATGGTGGGTCAGACTCGGAGCTACTGGTGCTCCACCACAGAAAGCTACGACAGAGATGGGAACTGGAGCTGGTGCACCGGCCCAGGTGAGACACGCCACCTTCTTACACGTGGGTTCCAATGAGTTGTCCAAGTGTCCGATGTGCTGTGGTCACTCATGTGCGGTTAATGGTTACTTGCTGATTTCTGCCAGTGTACCACCTGATGCTTGTATGCTAATGTGGTGCGTAGAGGGAATATTGCTGGGGTTCACTTACTATTTATTGCATTTCCCATAATGCAAAACAAAGTCCATTCTCTAAACTGAGATTCGGAGGCAGATGTGAGGTCTGTAAACCAGCATTATTGTGATCTCAGTATATCCATAGGTGATGGAATGATGGCAGGAACGTCTGCGCAACTTATATCTGAGGTCTATGAATGCGCCACTCTGGGTCTTGGATTCATCGTCATCTTTGTGTCTTGCAGGAACCAGCAGCTACTTAGCCTGTGTATTTCCCTTTCTGTACAAGGGGTTGGAGCAAACACAGTGCGTCCTGGACATCAAGGGCTACACCTGGTGCGCCATCACAGCCAACTACGACCGGGACGGCAAAGCCATCTACTGCCTGGAAGTCGGTACGGTGTAACCGAGCAGGAGACGATTAGGATCAGATGCTCCATGCATGGAGAGAAGACCAGTCAAAGCTGACGACATGATTAGCGCTTATGTTGCCTTCTTTCTTCCCTTCTTTTATTCTCCAATTAATCAAAACTTCTTTAATTTCACATTTATCTTCTCTTCTTCTATCTCTGTACTCCCTTCTGTTTTCTTTCAATCAGTTCTTCTTCATTCTTTTTCCATTTTTCGTCCATTATATCTTTCTCCTTTCTTTTACAGATTTCCTTTTCACTTCCCTTTCTCCTTCTTTGTTTCCCTTATCTTTTCTTTTTTCCTTCTCATTGCTTTCTCTTTTACTATTCTTCTTATTCCTTGTCTTTCTCCGCATCCTTTCCCTCCTTTCATTCTTTTTCTCCTCTTTACTCACTCTTTAATCCTTTCTTACCTTTTCTTTACATTTATCCATTTTTAATCTTTTTTTTCTTCCCTCTCTCCTTTCTTCTTCCTATTTCATTTATTTTTCAATTTCCTTATTTCCATCCTTCCTTTCTGCCCCTATTCCCTCCCTCCCTTCCTTCCTCTATATCTTTCTTCTGATTTCTTTTGCTTCTATCCTTGCATTTTACTCTCTTATCTATCTTATTCCTCCTCCTTTCTTTCTTTTCTTTCATTCTTTCTTTTTCTTTCTTTATTTTTCTATTTCTTTCTCTTTCTCTCTCTCTCTTTCATTCTTTCTTTCTCTGCATTTTTTTCTTTTTTATTATTTCTTTCTTCTTTCATACACTCTTTCTCACATTTTCCTTCTTTCTTTCCTTTTTTCTCTTTTTCTTTCTGTTTTTTTTTTTCTTTTTATATTATTATTTTTAGTTATTATTATAGCGCCATTTATTCCATGGCGCTTTACATGTTAGAAAGGGATATACATACAAAAACAGTTACAAAAATCTTGAACAAAAACGCAACGGCAAACTGGTACAGATGGAGCGAGGACCCTGCCCGCGAGGGCTCACAATCTACGAGGGATGGGTGAGGATACAGTCGGTGAGGGTAGAGCTGGTCGTGCAGCGGTATGGTGGAGCGGTGGTTACTGCAGGTTGTAGGCTTGTCGGAAGAGGTGGGTCTTTAGGTTGCTTTCGAAGGTTTCCACGGTAGGCGAGAGTCTGATATGTTGGGGTAGAGAGTTCCAGAGTGGGGGGGGATACACGGGAGAAATCTTGTATGCGATTGTGGGAAGAGGAGATAAGAGGGGAGTAGAGAAGGAGATCTTGTGAGGATCGGAGGCTGCGTGCAGGTACGTACCAGGAGACTAAATTACTGATGTATGGAGGAGACAGGTTGTGGATGGCTTTGTATGCCATGGTTAGGGTTTTGAACTGGAGTCTCTGGGCAATGGGGAGCCAGTGAAGAGATTGACAGAGAGGAGAGGCCGGGGAATAGCGGGGGGACAGGTGGATTAGTCGGGCAGCATAGTTTAGGATAGATTGGAGGGGTGCGAGAGTGTTAGAGGGGAGGCCACAGAGCAGGAGGTTGCAGTAGTCGAGGCGGGAGATGATGAGGGCGTGCACTAGTGTTTTTGCAGATTCGTGGTTGAGGAATGTGCGGATGCGGGAGATATTTTTGAGTTGGAGTCGGCAGGAAGTGGAAAGAGCTTGGATATGTGGTTTGAAGGAGAGATTAGAGTCCAGGGTTACCCCAAGGCAGCGAGCTTGAGGGACTGGGGAGAGTGGACATTGATAGATAGGTCAGTTGGGAGGGTTGAGTGAGACGGTGGAAAGATGATGAATTCAGTTTTGTCCATGTTAAGTTTCTGTCAGAGAAGAAAGACGAAATACAGGACACACATTTTGGGATTCTGGTTAGTAAGGAGGTGATATCAGGTCCAGAGAGGTAGATCTGTGTGTCATCAGCATAGAGGTGATACTGAAAGCCATGAGACTCTATGAGCTGTCCCCGGCCAAAGGTGTAGATGGAGAAGAGCAGGGGTCCTAGAACTGAACCTTGGGGGACACCAACAGATAGAGGGTGAGATGAGGAGGTGGTGTGTGAGTGGGAGACACTAAATGTCCGGTCTGTTAGGTATGAGGAGATCCAGGATAGGGCCAAGTCTGTGATGCCGAGAGATGAGAGAGTCTGTAGTAAGAGGGAATGGTCCACTCTGTCTAAGGCAGATGACCGGTCTAGGAGGAGGAGGACAGAGTAGTGTCACTTGGATTTGGCGGTTAGTAGGTCATTTGTGACTTTAGTCAGGGCAGTTTCAGTAGAATGGTGCGGTCGGAAGTCAGATTGTAGGCGGTCAAAGAGGAGGAGGAGGTGGGAGGACAGCTCAAGGTGGAAGTGCTGTTCCAGTAGTTTTGAGGCAAAGGGGAGAAGTGATATGGGGCGATAGCTAGTCAGAGAGGATGGGTTAAGGGAGGGCTTTTTGAGGATGGGTGTGATCGAGGCATGTTTGAAGCATGAGGGGAAGACACCAGTTGTTAGTGACAGGTTGAAGAGGTGGGTTAGGGTTGGCATGAAGACTGTAGTGAGGTTTGGGATGAGGTGGGACAGGATAGGGTGAAGTTCGCAGGTGGTGAGGTGTGACTTGGAGAGTAAAGAGGAAAGTTGATCTTCCGTGATGGCGGAGAAGCTGGTTTTGGAGGAGGAGGGTTGAGTAGATATGAGGAGGGCCTGTGGGGTCTTTAGGCAAAAGCTTTGTCTCATGGTATCAATCTTCTGCTTGAAGAATGAGGCAAAGTTGTTCTCCTTCTTTCTTTCATTCTCCCTTTCTTTATTTCCCTCTGTTATTTTTTGCTCTTTATTTCCTTTTTTCTTTCCTTCTTTTTTCTTTTTTTTTCCCCTTTCTTTTTACTCTTTATTTCGTTCTCTCTTTCTTTTACTTTCTTCTTTCTGTTTTTCTTCTTTTTTTTCTTTCTTCCTTTTTGCATTTCTTTCTTTCCATCTTTCTCTCTCGTTCTTTCTCTTTTCTCTTTTTATATCATTCTTTCTCTTTCTTTCTCTTTTTTCCTTTTATTATTGTTCTTTCTTTCTCTTTCTTTCTTTCCCCTCCTGTTTTTTTGTTATTTCTTTTTTCTCTCTCTTCTTTTCTTTCTTTCCTTCTTTTTTACTTTCTTTCTTCCTTTCTCTTTTTCTCTTTCTTTCGTTCTGTCGTTCTTTCTTTCTCTTTTTCTTTCTTTGTTTTTTTCTTTTTCTCTTTCTTCCTCTCTTTCTCTCTGTATTTTTTTCTTTTTTTCTGTCTTTCTCTTTTCTTACTTTCATTCTTTTTTCTGTCTTTTATTTGTCTTTTTTCTTTTTCTTTCTTTCTTCCTTTCCTCTTCCTTCCTTTTTTTCCATTTTACCTTCTTTTTTTCCTCTATACATTTTTCCTCCTTTATTTCACTTTCCTTCTTCCACTCTCTTTCTCTGTTTTTTTTTTCTTTTTTCCCTTTCTTTATCCTTGTTTTCCCCTTCTCTCTCTTTTTTCTCTTTCTTTCCTATTCTTTCTTTTTTTACATTCTTTTTCATTCTATTTTCCTCTACACTGTATTTTTTTTTGCCTCCTTTATTTCACTTTCCTTCTTCCATTCTCTTTCACCTTTCACCTTCGTAACTCTCCCCGCTCCTTCAGGTCTTCTTTCTCCATCCTTCTTTCCTTGCTCCGTCCTCTTTCTCGCTCTTATTTTTTTTTTCCTCCCTTCTCTATTCCTTTCTTCTTCCTTTCTCCTGTAAAGTCTCGGCATCGCCTTCTGATGGTCAGAACTGGTAGTGATTTCTGGATGATATATCCGGATATTTCCCTCGTAGATTAACCCTTCGTTGTATATGCATTTACAAGCAATCCAGACTTTCTGCAGCTGCAGACGTTGGCGCTGACCATCAGCGGCAGCCGAGGAACTGCAGTAAGATATGGCCGGAGGGGAAAAGGATTTACATTTTCATTATTTCAGAAATGCAAAATACAAAATAACTAATTATCTAAAAGAGAAACGTGTAACAATATGTCTCCTCCGGGCGGTGAGTAGTACAGATGTCTGCTATCTTCCCGATCTTTCTGTTACATTCCTTTGAAGATTTCAAGTTACCCGCTGCCACCATCGTGTCTGGCACCCTTGGACCGGGCATCCTGGCAGAAACAAGTCCTGTGGTCACTGAGTCCACCTCCCTGGCAACTGCAGCTTTGAACACAACCACGGCCTCACCGGGGACCACCCTGAGCACGACCCACCAGGACGTCCCAATATCAACCAATGGCCAGACAAAGCTGCAGAGTTCTAGTGTACGGCCCATCTCATCCACCTCCCAACACTGGGGGTCCACAGATACCCGGAGCACAGGGGGATCCTCCGGTAAGAGACGTCCTCCGTCCCTTCACCATGTGTGGAGTGGTTACTGCCTTCAATAAGCTCAGTGCGGTCCTCTCCTGAAACACTCTGTGCCACTCTCTGTGGCTACATTATGGGCAGAGGACAGGTCGTCTTGTGGGTGATTTGTGGGATATTTAAAAATTTTTTTCAACTTTTTTTTAATCCAGGTATGACATTGGCGACAGCGAGTTCACCGCAGCCCATAGGTAAGTGACATGTCATATCGTCACCTCCCGAACGGCCAGATACTCTAATATTAGGTGTAACCATTGTACCCTAATATTTAGGCTCCACCGGATCCTCCTCCTACAATTCCAGCGACTTGAGCCAGCTGATGAAGTGGTTAAATCACACGACTACGGTAAGTCGTTAATCGGCTCATTTTCTGCTGTAGGGCTATGTTCACATGTTGCTTTTTTGCTGCTTTTTTTTTTTTTAATGCAAATTTTAAGCTGCGTTTTACAGTACCAGCAAAATCTATGAGATTTCTGAAATCTCAGGCACACTATTTTTTTTTTCTTTTCCTGACTGATTTGGAAAACTGCTGCGTTTTTGCAAACTGCAACATGTCACTTCTTTCAGCTTTTTTGCAGACATAGAAAGCAATGGGTAAGTGCAAAAACGCAGCAGGTATCAGGTTTTGCTGCGTTTTTAGTGAAAAAGGCAGGTACCGCAGTATGTGAAACCCATTAATTTTTGTGATTTTCCCAAGTTTAAACCATTATGTCTAGGTATTCATCGCCGATTAGGATTAGTACAGTTTAATTAAACTAGTGCTGTGTACAAAAGTAAACATTGGCTGACCAAGGTGTGAGATTGAACAATACCTGTGTCCGACCAAAGTGTGAAAGTAAACAGTGTCCTACAAAGTCAATTCTCTGTCAATGTCTTAGGTAAACTATTCCCGACCAATTCCCCTCCCCCCAAAGTTACATTTGTAATTGTGTATTTTTTCATCAACTCATATCAAATTTTTTCAGACATAAAAATCTTTTTCCACTAAATAATTTGACCAAATTGCCCTTTCTTTTTTCCAAAAATGGTTTTATGGTTTCACATATGTCTTGCATTGGTGACCGGCATCTGTGGTGGAAGCAATGCTGAACTTTAGGATCCTGAAAAACGCAGCAAAAAATGCAGCAAACCCTGCTTTTTGTAAGCATCTTCTTTACTGCCAAGAGAGCAGGTTTTGCCTGCAGAAAAAAAAAAAAATGCAACATGTGAACATAGCCTAAAACTTCTCAGTTTACAAATTTTTTGTGCAACTTTGAGCTACTCAAATAATTGCAGACTTTGGTCATATTTGTTCCAGTCCTTTACAGCTACGATAATTTTTTGAAAAGAGGTGGAAGCTTCATGCAGAAGAAGGCATGGCTTGTCCCCACCAACAAATGCAACATAATTTACGCCACTTCTTATAGTACATCACAAATATCCTCCGGTTGATCACTGACGCACATTTTTTTGCAGTGTCACAGCTGAAGTTCATTCAGAGGTGCACAACTTTTAAAGAATTTAGTCTACATTAACACTGGCATCAAAAACTTCACTCTTGGTGAATGGAGGCCATTGTGTTTATTGCAAGAAACGTGGTAAGGATGGAGGCTCCACGAAATAAATGTAGGTGGTTTCCGCTTCGACTGGTGTCAGAATATCTCTATTTTTTGCAAACATTGTAATGTTTCTGGGCCGGGGTTCCCATGGTATTCCTTGCTCAGTGATGGAGCTGTTCGAGCTTACGTTCTTATATCATCAGATGTTCTTGTGTCCACCACAATTCTGCATATTTTTGTCTCTTGGTCTTACAGAACATGTCTACAGAAATGGGACTGGGCATCATTCCCGATTTACAGAATTACGTCTCTTCCATTGGCCCTTCTGGATTTCAGAAAGATGAGAAGGAATTAATCGTGTATATTCTGGGGAACATAACAGAAAACGTTGCCCAGTCTAATCTGAGCTTTCCTGCAAGCGCCGTGATGGTGAGTGTCAAAGATCGCAGCCAGGGGATGGGGTCGCGCTGAACCACCCCGTTGTAACCTTTTTGTCATGAACAGCTCTCTGCTGCCCCCTATCATCAGGACAATTACGCAATTGGCTGATGATTAACGGAGGAGGCTGTGACTGTTTCCACTATTAGGACGATTATTGGCAAACTAGCAGTGAGTGTATTGTATATACACAACCGATTCCAATGCTTGGAATATATTCAGGGTGGGCCATTTATATGGATACACCTAAATACAATGGGAACGGTTGGTGATATCAACTGCCTGTTTGTGGCACATTAGTATATCGGAGGGGAAAACTTTTCCAGATGGGTTGTGACTATAGCGGCCATTTTGAAGTTGGCCATTTTGGATCCAACTTTATTTTTTTCAATGGGAAGAGGGTCATGTGACACATCAAACTTATTGAGAATTTCACAGGAAAAACAATGGTGTGCTTGGTTATAACGTTATTTTATTCTTTCATGAGTTATTTACAAGTTTATGACCACTTATAAAATGTGTTCCAAGTGCTGCCCATTGTGTTGGATTGTCAATGCAACCCTCTTCTCCCACTCTTGACACACTGATAGCAACACCTCAGAAGAAATGCTAGCACAGGCTTCCAGTATCCATTGTTTCAGATGCTGCACATCTCGTATCTTCCCAGCGTAGCACTCGCCGCATGTCACTGGAGAGCGGCATCAGTCGAACATCCCTTCGGCGGATATTAGCTACTTACAAATGGCACTCTTACAAAATCCAGTTGCTGCAGCATCTCAACGAGGATGACACAGATCGGCGCACTGGATTTGCAGAATGGGCAAAACAAAAATTGGAACAGGACCCTCAGTTTAAACAGAACATTATGGTCAGTGATGAGGCAAACTTTTTAGTGAATGGTGAAGTTAACAAACAAAACCACCGCTATGGGTCTGACACTAACCCACAGTGGATAGATCCCTCCAAGACTGCTGGAACACAAAAATTGATGGTATGGTGTGGTATATGGGGTACAAAGATAGTGGGGCCATTCTTCATCAATGGAAACCTCAATGCCCCCGGATATCTGAAATTGCTACATGATGATGTGTTGCCCTCTTTATGTACTGAAGATGGCACATTCCCTGAGTTTTTCCAACAAGATGGTGCACCACCACATTATGGGTGTCAGGTCCGAGCATTCCTACATGAACAGTTTCCTGGAAAGGGGATTGGTCGTCGTGGGCCAGTTGAATGGCCACCAAGGTCTCCCGATCTGACCCCCTTAGACTTTTATCTTAGGGGTCATCTGAAGGCAATTGTCTATGCTGTGAAGAAACACCGGATACTGGAAGCCTGTGCTAGCATTTCTTCTGCGGTGTTGCTATCAGTGTGTCAAGAGTGGGAGAAGAGGGTTGCATTGACAATCCAACACAATGGGCAGCACTTTGAACACATTTTATAAGTGGTCATAAACTTGTAAAAAAAAACTCATGAAAGAATAAAGTTACGTTAAAACCAAGCACACCATTGTTTTTCTTATGAAATTCTCAATAAGCTTGATGTGTCACATGACCCTCTTCCCATTGAAAAAAATAAAGTTGCATCCATAATGGCCGACTTCAAAATGGCCGCCATGGTCACCACCCATCTGGAAAAGTTTTCCCCCTCCCATATACTAATGTGCCACAAACAAGAAGTTGATATCACCAACCATTCCCATTTTATTTAGGTGTATCCATAGAAATGGCCCACCCTGTATATACCCCAGTACAGTCACTGCCAGCTCAACAATAACTCAAGAAAGATTAATTATTAGCTGCAACCACCAGTCATTTTTCGGCTGATTGGACATCCATTACCGGTAGCGTAGGGCATTCAGGGGAGGGTTTTACAGACCAAAAGGAAAATGTTATACTTAATCCAGAAAGATAGGCAGTGTTTATAAAAAAATATACAAGATGATACAAAATGGGAGCAAAACAATAGGATGTAAACAATTACATAGAATAAAAAGATAAACAAAAGGAAATAACTAAACCTGACGTCACTGCCATGACGCAGATTTATGGAGGGAAACGCTCCTAGTGAAAACGTGGATCAATCCTACACGGAGATGAATCTTCCTGATATTGAAAACAGATCATAATTGGCATTTGTCTCTTATTAGCTCCTATGTTACACCCACGCACCTCCCCTCGATGACCTCATGTGGGCCGGGTTGTGGGATGTTCTCAGCTCTCCAGGATTTTATGAAATCCGTTACATAGACCCCAAATATGACATGTATAGCATCATCTATCAGACAGTTATTCAATTGGAGGGATTCTAGTAGACCCACGGTGATGTGGGAGAGTGCATCACATTTGTCTCTTCATTATGAAGCTGAAAATCTATATCCCGAAAATATCAGATAGCTACCAACCCCAATATTCATATCTGACCATCGGACATGGCGTACTGAAAACCATCTAGCTGCAGAGTCATACAAGCCCTTTCAACTCAGGATATCTCTCCTGGGGACAAAGGAGACTTCTCCACTTTATGGACTTTGATTTTCCTCTATGACAGGGAATAATCCAATAGGAACGAATAGAATATGTGCTCAGAAGCTGCTGGGCCAAAAACGTAGACAATGTGAAATCTCAAAACGATGCGACCACCTATTGACAATGGATATGGTGCTACACCACTGAAATCTGGACAGAAGAACAAGGAGGTCTAAGGATGGAAAATGTCTCGTCAACCACCGATGGTGTGAAGAGAACTTCATGTCTAAAAAAAACAAATATAATATTGGAAAAACAATATACTATTGTGCAACAGGTCAACACGTCTATAGAAATGTATTCTTACCATGGTGAATAGCGCCCCATCAAAGATCTGCTCACCTTTTAGATGTTGCAAACAGTTGATACTTGAATTATACACAGATGTTAATAACTGTCGGCCATTATTACTCATTGATTTTTTTGGTCTCCCTACTAGGACATCCTGTACATTGCCAATGAAATCCTCAATGAAACGTCTTGGAGACAAACTTCCACCGCGCTCGGCCCAAAACTTTTAGGCTGCTTTGAAAATCTCCTAGAAAGCATGGAAATGGTGAACGCGTCTTATAATGTGTCCTACGAAAACATCGAGTTTTATTGCTTAGTGGCCCCATGCGTCAATATGAGCAATGAGAATGCCCTAAGTATTAATCCCCATATCAGTTTAGCCCTGGCCCATGAGGACAGTCAACAAACCTTTCATCCAACTTGTTTGGTCAACATTTTATTATTGTCCTGCGCGACCCTGAATATGGACTTCCCAGGTCAATACGAATCAGAAGAGCAATCTACTTACCAAGTAGACAGTAACATTGTGACTAACGTCTTGCGAATCTATGATAAAACTTTCCACAACCCGAATATCAACTTGACCTTCCAATGTTCCAATGGAAATTACTGTGACCCTACATCTATTTGTGCTTTTTGGAACTTCACCACGAGCAGTTGGTCTTCAGAGGGGTGCGCCACTGAAATTGACGATGGAGAAACCCACTGTTATTGCCATCATCTCACATCATTCTCTGTCTTGATTGCAAAATACATCCCCAATGCCTTGAAGAACAACTCGGCACTCGACTACATCACCAACGTAGGTCTTGCTATCTCCATAGTTTCCCTCACGTTGTGTATCATGTTCCAGGTGTATCTTCTAAGGTTTCCCATGAACCTTGTAGCTTATTACAGACATACCGCTATACTCAACGCTTCCATCTTCCTTCTTCTAAGCTACATCTCATTTATTGCCGCCAGTTATATCACACCTAAGCAATATCTCCGGCTTTGCGTAGGGCTAACCTTCTGCACCCATTTTTCACTCCTAGCTTTCTTTTGCTGGACCTTAGTCCAAAGTGTGTTTCTTTTTTGCCGTTTGGTGTTTGTGTTCCATCATATCACAAAAAAGGAATTCATGAGTCTTTCTATCGGTCTTGGATACGTGTGTCCCAGCATAATTGCCGTGGGAACCTTCTTGTACTATTCTCCTACCAATGATTATCGGAGGGACAATGTTTGCTGGCTGGAGACTGATTCAGGGGCTTCGATGGCTTTTAATATCCCAACCATCATTATTCTGTCTGGAAACTTCCTCGTCCTTCTCGTAGTCATTCGGAAACTTCTCAGACCGTCCATCTCAGAGGGCAGCAATGAGGATGAAGAGGTCATCAAGAAGCTGGTGAAGGCTGTAGTCTTCTGCACACCTCAGTTTGGATTGACCTGGGCTATTGGAATCCCTTTATTGTCAGATGGGAGCTCTGTGGCGTTACACTATTTGTTTGTTCTTCTCAATCCACTTCAGGTCAGTGTTTTTCCAGTTTTCTTTCTTGGGATTACATTAGACATTTGTCTGAATTGATGCAGAGAAAAACAGGAGGAATAAGAAGTGAAGAAATTAGTGAAGATTCGAAAAGACTAATGTTCCAAGATGGATATATTAGATGTCATTCTGACTGACCAAGAAAGAGCATTCTAAAATTCAGGTGCAGCACGGGAGGAGTATTACAGATATCAGGAGATTTATAGAAGACAGAGAAGGGTCTTGGGTCATTAGTAGAATGGAAGGCGTGAGAGAGATGGAGAAGTGATGAAGAAGAGGGGAAAGCTGACTTTGTGGATATTTGGTATTGTGTGGTAGTGATTGATATGGAGTCGATGACCTCCTAGTGCGAGAAACACCCGGCTGCTCCATTCTGGATGGAATGAGAAGGATCTAATTTTTTTTAAGAGAAGATGAAACAGCTAGATGAGACAAGATGAGAGCAGACCGAGGAAGGGTTTGGCAATTCCTTATTGTCATTGGTTAAAATAGCTTCAATGGGAGACAGTAATGAACCCAAGTCAGAAGACCTGAAGGTTATCAGTGGTTGTTGCATCGTCCCTTGTAAAAGACAACAGATGCTGGAAACGTAGTGATTTGATGACATTTTAGGGTTCAAGCAGAACCGGGAAGGAGGGATCCAAGTATTACAGTTGCAACATGGATCCTAAAATGCATCCCGATCTAACCAATATGACCTATGCTCCTAAGATTATTGACTAAGGGTATTTGGACTATTGTTGATGGGAATAAATGGGATAAAGAAACCATATATAATCTATTCTGTCCCAAGTTATAGCAAGCAACCTATCTATGATATGAAGCTGACCATCTACAGTCCTGGCCAAAAGGCTTGAGACTGACACAAGTTTTACTTATCACATTTTGCCTCTTCACAGTCTCTTTGCTCTTTTAGTCGGTTGTTTCTATGGTTACTGAAGCATAAAAATAAACATTCCGCACAATGTTACACTGTTATTGACAAATCCATGAACTGTCTGTTCCTCCACAATATTGCCGGCAGCGCTGCCCCTTATTCCTCCACACTTCTGCCCCTTATTCTCCACACTTCTGCCCCTTATTCTCCACACTTCTGCCCCTTATTCCTCCACACTTCTGCCCCTTATTCCTCCACACTTCTGCCCCTTATTCCTCCACACTTCTGCCCCTTATTCTCCACACTTCTGCCCCTTATTCTCCACACTTCTGCCCCTTATTCCTCCACACTTCTGCCCCTTATTCCTCCACACTTCTGCCCCCTTATTCTCCACACTTCTGCCCCTTATTCCTCCACACTTCTGCCCCTTATTCCTCCACACTTCTGCCCCTTATTCCTCCACACTTCTGCCCCTTATTCCTCCACACTTCTGCCCCTTATTCCTCCACACTTCTGCCCCTTATTCCTCCACACTTCTGCCCCTTATTCTCCACACTTCTGCCCCTTATTCCTCCACACTCCTGCCCCTTATTCTCCACACTTCTGCCCCTTATTCCTCCACACTTCTGCCCCTTATTTTCCACACTTCTGCCCCTTATTCCTCCACACTTCTGCCCCTTATTCTCCACACTTCTGCCCCTTATTCTCCACACTTCTGCCCCTTATTCCTCCACACTTCTGCCCCTTATTCCTCCACGCTTGTGCCCCTTATTCCTCCACGCTTCTGCCCCTTATTCCTCCACACTTCTGCCTCTTATTCCTCCACACTTCTGCCCCTTATTCCTCCACACTTCTGCACCTTATTCTCCACATTTCTGCCCCCTTATTCTCCACACTTCTGCCCCCTTATTCTCCACACTTCTGCCCCTTATTCCTCCACACTTCTGCCCCTTATTCCTCCACACTTCTGCCCCTTATTCCTCCACACTTCTGCCCCTTATTCTCCACACTTCTGCCCCTTATTCTCCACACTTCTGCCCCTTATTCCTCCACACTTCTGCCCCTTATTCCTCCACACTTCCGCCCCTTATTCCTCCACACTTCTGCCCCCTTATTCCTCCACTCTTCTGTCCCTTATTCCTCCACACTTCTGCCCCTTATTCTCCACACTTCTGCCCCTTATTCTCCACACTTCTGCCCCTTATTCTCCACACTTCTGCCCCTTATTCTCCACACTTCTGCCCCTTATTCTCCACACTTCTGCCCCTTATTCCTCCACACTTCTGCCCCTTATTCTCCACACTTCTGCCCCTTATTCCTCCACACTTCTGCCCCTTATTCTCCACACTTCTGCCCCTTATTCCTCCACGCTTCTGCCCCTTATTCCTCCACGCTTCTGCCCCTTATTCCTCCACGCTTCTGCCCCTTATTCCTCGACACTTCTGCCCCTTATTCCTCCACACTTCTGCCCCCTTATTCCTCCACACATCTGACCCTTATTCCTCCACACTTCTGCCCCTTATTCCTCCACACTTCTGCCCCTTATTCCTCCACACTTCTGCCCCCTTATTCCTCCACACATCTGACCCTTATTCCTCCACACTTCTGCCCCTTATTCTCCACACTTCTGCTCCTTATTCTCCACAATTCTGCCCCCTTATTCTCCACACTTCTGCCCCTTATTCCTCCACACTTCTGCCCCTTATTCTCCACACTTCTGCCCCTTATTCTCCACACTTCTGCCCCTTATTCCTCCACACATCTGACCCTTATTCCTCCACACTTCTGCCCCTTATTCCTCCATGCTTCTGCCCCTTATTCCTCCACATTATTGCCCCTTATTCCTCCACACTTCTGTCCCTTATTCTCCACATTTCTGCCCCTTATTCCTCCACACTTCTGCCCCCTTATTCTCCACACTACTGCCCCTTATTCCTCCACACTTCTGCCCCTTATTCTCCACACTTCTGCCCCTTATTCTCCACACTTCTGCCCCTTATTCCTCCACACATCTGACCCTTATTCCTCCACACTTCTGCCCCTTATTCCTCCACGCTTCTGCCCCTTATTCCTCCACACTTCTGCCCCCTTATTCCTCCACACTTCTGCCCCTTATTCTCCACACTTCTGCCCCTTATTCTCCACACTTCTGCCCCTTATTCTCCACACTTCTGCCCCTTATTCCTCCACACTTCTGCCCCTTATTCCTCCACACTTCTGCCCCTTATTCCTCCACACTTCTGCCCCTTATTCTCCACACTTCTGCCCCTTATTCTCCACACTTCTGCCCCTTATTCCTCCACACTTCTGCCCCTTATTCCTCCACACTTCTGCCCCCTTATTCTCCACACTTCTGCCCCTTATTCCTCCACACTTCTGCCCCTTATTCCTCCACACTTCTGCCCCTTATTCCTCCACACTTCTGCCCCTTATTCCTCCACACTTCTGCCCCTTATTCCTCCACACTTCTGCCCCTTATTCCTCCACACTTCTGCCCCTTATTCCTCCACACTTCTGCCCCTTATTCTCCACACTTCTGCCCCTTATTCCTCCACACTCCTGCCCCTTATTCTCCACACTTCTGCCCCTTATTCCTCCACACTTCTGCCCCTTATTTTCCACACTTCTGCCCCTTATTCCTCCACACTTCTGCCCCTTATTCTCCACACTTCTGCCCCTTATTCTCCACACTTCTGCCCCTTATTCCTCCACACTTCTGCCCCTTATTCCTCCACGCTTGTGCCCCTTATTCCTCCACGCTTCTGCCCCTTATTCCTCCACACTTCTGCCTCTTATTCCTCCACACTTCTGCCCCTTATTCCTCCACACTTCTGCACCTTATTCTCCACATTTCTGCCCCCTTATTCTCCACACTTCTGCCCCCTTATTCTCCACACTTCTGCCCCTTATTCCTCCACACTTCTGCCCCTTATTCCTCCACACTTCTGCCCCTTATTCCTCCACACTTCTGCCCCTTATTCTCCACACTTCTGCCCCTTATTCTCCACACTTCTGCCCCTTATTCCTCCACACTTCTGCCCCTTATTCCTCCACACTTCCGCCCCTTATTCCTCCACACTTCTGCCCCCTTATTCCTCCACTCTTCTGTCCCTTATTCCTCCACACTTCTGCCCCTTATTCTCCACACTTCTGCCCCTTATTCTCCACACTTCTGCCCCTTATTCTCCACACTTCTGCCCCTTATTCTCCACACTTCTGCCCCTTATTCTCCACACTTCTGCCCCTTATTCCTCCACACTTCTGCCCCTTATTCTCCACACTTCTGCCCCTTATTCCTCCACACTTCTGCCCCTTATTCTCCACACTTCTGCCCCTTATTCCTCCACGCTTCTGCCCCTTATTCCTCCACGCTTCTGCCCCTTATTCCTCCACGCTTCTGCCCCTTATTCCTCCACACTTCTGCCCCTTATTCCTCCACACTTCTGCCCCCTTATTCCTCCACACATCTGACCCTTATTCCTCCACACTTCTGCCCCTTATTCCTCCACACTTCTGCCCCTTATTCCTCCACACTTCTGCCCCCTTATTCCTCCACACATCTGACCCTTATTCCTCCACACTTCTGCCCCTTATTCTCCACACTTCTGCTCCTTATTCTCCACAATTCTGCCCCCTTATTCTCCACACTTCTGCCCCTTATTCCTCCACACTTCTGCCCCTTATTCTCCACACTTCTGCCCCTTATTCTCCACACTTCTGCCCCTTATTCCTCCACACATCTGACCCTTATTCCTCCACACTTCTGCCCCTTATTCCTCCATGCTTCTGCCCCTTATTCCTCCACATTATTGCCCCTTATTCCTCCACACTTCTGTCCCTTATTCTCCACATTTCTGCCCCTTATTCCTCCACACTTCTGCCCCCTTATTCTCCACACTACTGCCCCTTATTCCTCCACACTTCTGCCCCTTATTCTCCACACTTCTGCCCCTTATTCTCCACACTTCTGCCCCTTATTCCTCCACACATCTGACCCTTATTCCTCCACACTTCTGCCCCTTATTCCTCCACGCTTCTGCCCCTTATTCCTCCACACTTCTGCCCCCTTATTCCTCCACACTTCTGCCCCTTATTCTCCACACTTCTGCCCCTTATTCCTCCACACTTCTGCCCCTTATTCCTCCACACTTCTGTCCCTTATTCCTCCACACTTCTGTCCCTTATTCTCCACACTTCTGCCCCTTATTCTCCACACTTCTGTCCCTTATTCCTCCACACTTCTGACCCTTATTCTCCACACTTCTGCCCCTTATTCCTCCACACTCCTGCCCCTTATTCCTCCACACTTCTGCCCCTTATTCTCCACACTTCTGCCCCTTATTCTCCACACTCCTGCCCCTTATTCCTCCACACTTCTTCCCCTTATTCCTCCACACTTCTGCTCCTTATTCTCCACACTTCTGCCCCTTATTCATCCACACTTCTGCCCCTTATTCTCCACACTTCTGCCCCTTATTCCTCCACACTTCTGCCCCTTATTCCTCCACACTTCTGACCCTTATTCTCCACACTTCTGCCCCTTATTCCTCCACACTTCTGCCCCTTATTCCTCCACACTTCTGCTCCTTATTCTCCACACTTCTGCCCCTTATTCTCCACACTCCTGTCCCTTATTCCTCCACACTTCTGCTCCTTATTCTCCACACTTCTGCCCCTTATTCTCCACACTTCTGCCCCTTATTCTCCACACTTCTGCCCCTTATTCTCCACACTTCTGCCCCTTATTCCTCCACACTTCTGCCCCTTATTCCTCCACACTTCTGACCCTTATTCTCCACACTTCTGCCCCTTATTCTCCACACTTCTGCCCCTTATTCCTCCACACTTCTGCCCCTTATTCCTCCACACTTCTGACCCTTATTCTCCACACTTCTGCCCCTTATTCCTCCACACTTCTGCCCCTTATTCCTCCACACTTCTGCTCCTTATTCTCCACACTTCTGCCCCTTATTCCTCCACACTTCTGCCCCTTATTCTCCACACTTCTGCCCCTTATTCTCCACACTCCTGTCCCTTATTCCTCCACACTTCTGCTCCTTATTCTCCACACTTCTGCCCCTTATTCTCCACACTTCTGCCCCTTATTCTCCACACTTCTGCCCCTTATTCTCCACACTTCTGCCCCTTATTCCTCCACACTTCTGCCCCTTATTCCTCCACACTTCTGCCCCTTATTCCTCCACACTTCCGCCCCTTATTCCTCCACACTTCTGCTCCTTATTCTCCACACTTCTGCCCCTTATTCCTCCACACATCTGACCCTTATTCCTCCACACTTCTGCCCCTTATTCCTCCACGCTTCTGCCCCTTATTCCTCCACACTTCTGCCCCCTTATTCCTCCACACTTCTGCCCCTTATTCTCCACACTTCTGCCCCTTATTACTCCACACTTCTGCCCCTTATTCCTCCACACTTCTGTCCCTTATTCCTCCACACTTCTGTCCCTTATTCTCCACACTTCTGCCCCTTATTCTCCACACTTCTGCCCCTTATTCTCCACACTTCTGCCCCTTATTCCTCCACACTTCTGACCCTTATTCTCCACACTTCTGCCCCTTATTCCTCCACACTCCTGCCCCTTATTCCTCCACACTTCTGCTCCTTATTCTCCACACTTCTGCCCCTTATTCCTCCACACTTCTGCCCCTTATTCTCCACACTTCTGCCCCTTATTCTCCACACTTCTGCCCCTTATTCCTCCACACTTCTGCCCCTTATTCTCCACACTTCTGCCCCTTATTCTCCACACTTCTGCCCCTTATTCCTCCACACTTCTGCCCCTTATTCTCCACACTTCTGCCCCTTATTCTCCACACTTCTGCCTCTTATTCTCCACACTTCTGCCCCTTATTCCTCCACACTCCTGCCCCTTATTCCTCCACACTTCTGCCCCTTATTCCTCCACACTCCTGCCCTTATTCCTCCACACTTCTGCCCCTTATTCCTCCACACTCCTGCCCTTATTCCTCCACACTTCTGCCTCTTATTCTCCACACTTCTGCCCCTTATTCCTCCACACTTCTGCCCCTTACTCTCCACACTTCTGCCCCTTATTCCTCCACACTCCTGCCCTTATTCCTCCACACTTCTGCTCCTTATTCTCCACACTTCTGTACCTTATTCCTCCACACTTCTGCCCCCTTATTCCTCCACACTTCTGCCCCTTATTCTCCACACTTCTGCCTCTTATTCTCCACACTTCTGCCCCTTATTCCTCCACACTCCTGCCCCTTATTCCTCCACACTTCTGCCCCTTATTCTCCACACTTCTGCCCCTTATTCTCCACACTTCTGCCCCTTATTCCTCCACACTTCTGCCCCCTTATTCCTCCACACATCTGCCCCTTATTCCTCCACACTTCTGCCCCCTTATTCCTCCACACTTCTGCCCCTTATTCTCCACACTTCTGCCCCTTATTCTCCACACGTCTGCCCCTTATTCCTCCACACTTCTGCCCCCTTATTCCTCCACACTTCTGCCCCCTTATTCCTCCACACTTCTGCCCCCTTATTCTCCACACTTCTGTACCTTATTCCTCCACACTTCTGCCCCCTTATTCCTCCACACTTCTGCCCCTTATTCTCCACACTTCTGCCTCTTATTCTCCACACTTCTGCCCCTTATTCCTCCACACTCCTGCCCCTTATTCCTCCACACTTCTGCTCCCTTATTCTCCACACTTCTGCCCCTTATTCTCCACACTTCTGCCCCTTATTCCTCCACACTTCTGCCCCCTTATTCCTCCACACATCTGCCCCTTATTCCTCCACACTTCTGCCCCCTTATTCCTCCACACTTCTGCCCCTTATTCTCCACACTTCTGCCCCTTATTCTCCACACTTCTGCCCCTTATTCTCCACACTTCTGCCCCTTATTCCTCCACACTTCTGCCCCCTTATTTCTCCACACTTCTGCCCCCTTATTCCTCCACACTTCTGCCCCCTTATTCTCCACACTTCTGCCCCTTATTCTCCACACTTCTGTCCCTTATTACTCCACACTTCTGCCCCTTATTCCTCCACACTTCTGCCCCTTATTCTCCACACTTCTGCCCCTTATTCCTCCACACTTCTGCCCCTTATTCCTCCACACTTCTGCCTCTTATTCCTCCACACTTCTGCCACTTATTCCTCCACACTTCTGCCCCTTATTCTCCACACTTCTGCCCCTTATTCTCCACACTTCTGCCCCTTATTCCTCCACACATCTGACCCTTATTCCTCCACACTTCTGCCCCTTATTCCTCCACGCTTCTGCCCCTTATTCCTCCTCATTTCTGCCCCTTATTCCTCCACACTTCTGTCCCTTATTCTCCACACTTCTGCCCCTTATTCTCCACACTTCTGCCCCTTATTCCTCCACACTTCTGCCCCTTATTCTCCACACTTCTGCCCCTTATTCTCCACACTTCTGCCCCTTATTCCTCCACACATCTGACCCTTATTCCTCCACACTTCTGCCCCTTATTCTCCACACTTCTGCCCCTTATTCTCCACACTTCTGCCCCCTTATTCCTCCACACTTCTGCCCCTTATTCCTCCACACATCTGCCCCTTATTCCTCCACACTTCTGCCCCCTTATTCCTCCACACTTCTGCCCCTTATTCTCCACACTTCTGCCCCTTATTCTCACACTTCTGCCCCTTATTCCTCCACACTTCTGTCCCTTATTCCTCCACACTTCTGTCCCTTATTCTCCACACTTCTGCCCCTTATTCTCCACACTTCTGCCCCTTATTCTCCACACTTCTGCCCCTTATTCCTCCACACTCCTGCCCCTTATTCCTCCACACTTCTGCCCCTTATTCTCCACACTCCTGTCCCTTATTCCTCCACACTTCTGCCCACTTATTCCTCCACACTTCTGCCCCCTTATTCCTCCACACTTCTGCTCCTTATTCTCCACACTTCTGTACCTTATTCCTCCACACTTCTGCCCCCTTATTCCTCCACACTTCTGCCCCTTATTCTCCACACTTCTGCCTCTTATTCTCCACACTTCTGCCCCTTATTCCTCCACACTTCTGCCCCTTATTCCTCCACACTTCTGCCCCCTTATTCTCCACACTTCTGCCCCTTATTCCTCCACACTTCTGCCCCCTCATTCTCCACACTCCTGCCCCTTATTCTCCACACTTCTGCCCCTTATTCCTCCACACTCCTGCCCCTTATTCTCCACACTTCTGCCCCTTATTCCTCCACACTTCTGCCCCTTATTCTCCACACTTCTGCCCCTTATTCCTCCACACTTCTGCCCCTTATTCCTCCACACTTCTGCTCCTTATTCCTCCTCACTTCTGCCCCTTATTCCTCCACACTTCTGCCCCTTATTCCTCCACACTTCTGCCCCCTTATTCTCCACACTTCTGCCCCTTATTCTCCACACTTCTGCCCCTTATTCTCCACACTTCTGCCCCTTATTCCTCCACACTTCTGCCCCTTATTCCTCCACACTTCTGCCCCTTATTCCTCCACACTTCTGCCCCTTATTCCTCCACACTTCTGCCCCTTATTCCTCCACACTTCTGCCCCTTATTCTCCACACTTCTGCCCCTTATTCTCCACACTTCTGCCCCTTATTCCTCCACACTTCTGCCCCTTATTCCTCCACGCTTCTGCCCCTTATTCCTCCACGCTTCTGCCCCTTATTCCTCCACACTTCTGCCTCTTATTCCTCCACACTTCTGCCCCTTATTCCTCCACACTTCTGCCCCTTATTCTCCACACTTCTGCCCCTTATTCTCCACACTTCTGCCCCTTATTCCTCCACACATCTGACCCTTATTCCTCCACACTTCTGCCCCTTATTCCACCACGCTTCTGCCCCTTATTCCTCCACATTTCTGCCCCTTATTCCTCCACACTTCTGTCCCTTATTCTCCAAATTTCTGCCCCTTATTCCTCCACACTTCTGCCCCCTTATTCTCCACACTACTGCCCCTTATTCCTCCACACTTCTGCCCCTTGTTCTCCACACTTCTGCCCCTTATTCTCCACACTTCTGCCCCTTATTCTCCACACTTCTGCCCTTTATTCCTCCACACATCTGACCCTTATTCCTCCACACTTCTGCCCCTTATTCCTCCACGCTTCTGCCCCTTATTCTCCACACTTCTGCCCCTTATTCCTCCACACTTCTGCCCCTTATTCCTCCACACTTCTGTCCCTTATTCCTCCACACTTCTGTCCCTTATTCTCCACACTTCTGCCCCTTATTCTCCACACTTCTGTCCCTTATTCCTCCACACTTCTGACCCTTATTCTCCACACTTCTGCCCCTTATTCCTCCACACTCCTGCCCCTTATTCCTCCACACTTCTGCCCCTTATTCTCCACACTTCTGCCCCTTATTCTCCACACTCCTGCCCCTTATTCCTCCACACTTCTGCCCCTTATTCCTCCACACTTCTGCTCCTTATTCTCCACACTTCTGCCCCTTATTCCTCCACACTTCTGCCCCTTATTCTCCACACTTCTGCCCCTTATTCCTCCACACTTCTGCCCCTTATTCCTCCACACTTCTGACCCTTATTCTCCACACTTCTGCCCCTTATTCCTCCACACTCCTGCCCCTTATTCCTCCACACTTCTGCCCCTTATTCCTCCACACTTCTGCTCCTTATTCTCCACACTTCTGCCCCTTATTCCTCCACACTTCTGCCCCTTATTCTCCACACTTCTGCCCCTTATTCTCCACACTCCTGTCCCTTATTCCTCCACACTTCTGCCCCTTATTCCTCCACACTTCTGCCCCTTATTCTCCACACTTCTGCCCCTTATTCTCCACACTTCTGCCCCTTATTCTCCACACTTCTGCCCCTTATTCTCCACACTTCTGCCCCTTATTCTCCACACTTCTGCCCCTTATTCCTCCACACTTCTGCTCCTTATTCTCCACACTTCTGCCCCTTATTCCTCCACACATCTGACCCTTATTCCTCCATGCTTCTGCCCCTTATTCCTCCACGCTTCTGCCCCTTATTCCTCCACACTTCTGCCCCCTTATTCCTCCACACTTCTGCCCCTTATTCTCCACACTTCTGCCCCTTATTCCTCCACACTTCTGCCCCTTATTCCTCCACACTCCTGCCCTTATTCCTCCACACTTCTGCCTCTTATTCTCCACACTTCTGCCCCTTATTCCTCCACACTTCTGCCCCTTACTCTCCACACTTCTGCCCCTTATTCCTCCACACTCCTGCCCTTATTCCTCCACACTTCTGCTCCTTATTCTCCACACTTCTGTACCTTATTCCTCCACACTTCTGTACCTTATTCCTCCACACTTCTGCCTCTTATTCTCCACACTTCTGCCCCTTATTCCTCCACACTCCTGCCCCTTATTCCTCCACACTTCTGCCTCTTATTCTCCACACTTCTGCCCCTTATTCCTCCACACTCCTGCCCCTTATTCCTCCACACTTCTGCCCCCTTATTCTCCACACTTCTGCCCCCTTATTCCTCCACACTTCTGCCCCTTATTCCTCCACACTTCTGCCCCCTTATTCCTCCACACTTCTGCCCCTTATTCCTCCACACTTCTGCTCCCTTATTCTCCACACTTCTGCCCCTTATTCTCCACACTTCTGCCCCTTATTCCTCCACACTTCTGCCCCCTTATTCCTCCACACATCTGCCCCTTATTCCTCCACACTTCTGTCCCTTATTCTCCACACTTCTGCCTCTTATTCTCCACACTTCTGCCCCTTATTCCTCCACACTCCTGCCCCTTATTCCTCCACACTTCTGCCTCTTATTCTCCACACTTCTGCCCCTTATTCCTCCACACTCCTGCCCCTTATTCCTCCACACTTCTGCCCCCTTATTCTCCACACTTCTGCCCCCTTATTCCTCCACACTTCTGCCCCTTATTCCTCCACACTTCTGCCCCCTTATTCCTCCACACTTCTGCCCCTTATTCTCCACACTTCTGCCTCTTATTCTCCACACTTCTGCCCCTTATTCCTCCACACTCCTGCCCCTTATTCCTCCACACTTCTGCCCCCTTATTCTCCACACTTCTGCCCCCTTATTCCTCCACACTTCTGCCCCTTATTCCTCCACACTTCTGCCCCCTTATTCCTCCACACTTCTGCCCCTTATTCCTCCATACTTCTGCTCCCTTATTCTCCACACTTCTGCCCCTTATTCTCCACACTTCTGCCCCTTATTCCTCCACACTTCTGCCCCCTTATTCCTCCACACATCTGCCCCTTATTCCTCCACACTTCTGTCCCTTATTCTCCACACTTCTGCCCCTTATTCTCCACACTTCTGCCCCTTATTCCTCCACACTTCTGCCCCTTATTCCTCCATACTTCTGCTCCCTTATTCTCCACACTTCTGCCCCTTATTCTCCACACTTCTGCCCCTTATTCCTCCACACTTCTGCCCCCTTATTCCTCCACACATCTGCCCCTTATTCCTCCACACTTCTGTCCCTTATTCTCCACACTTCTGCCCTTATTCTCCACACTTCTGCCCCTTATTCTCCACACTTCTGCCCCTTATTCCTCCACACATCTGACCCTTATTCCTCCACACTTCTGCCCCTTATTCTCCACACTTCTGCCCCTTATTCTCCACACTTCTGCCCCCTTATTCCTCCACACTTCTGCCCCTTATTCCTCCACACATCTGCCCCTTATTCCTCCACACTTCTGCCCCCTTATTCCTCCACACTTCTGCCCCTTATTCTCCACACTTCTGCCCCTTATTCTCACACTTCTGCCCCTTATTCCTCCACACTTCTGTCCCTTATTCCTCCACACTTCTGTCCCTTATTCTCCACACTTCTGCCCCTTATTCTCCACACTTCTGCCCCTTATTCTCCACACTTCTGCCCCTTATTCCTCCACACTCCTGCCCCTTATTCCTCCACACTTCTGCCCCTTATTCTCCACACTCCTGTCCCTTATTCCTCCACACTTCTGCCCACTTATTCCTCCACACTTCTGCCCCCTTATTCCTCCACACTTCTGCTCCTTATTCTCCACACTTCTGTACCTTATTCCTCCACACTTCTGCCCCCTTATTCCTCCACACTTCTGCCCCTTATTCTCCACACTTCTGCCCCTTATTCTCCACACTTCTGCCTCTTATTCTCCACACTTCTGCCCCTTATTCCTCCACACTCCTGCCCCTTATTCCTCCACACTTCTGCCCCCTTATTCTCCACACTTCTGCCCCTTATTCCTCCACACTTCTGCCCCCTTATTCTCCACACTCCTGCCCCTTATTCTCCACACTTCTGCCCCTTATTCCTCCACACTTCTGCCCCTTATTCTCCACACTTCTGCTCCTTATTCCTCCTCACTTCTGCCCCTTATTCCTCCACACTTCTGCCCCTTATTCCTCCACACTTCTGCCCCTTATTCCTCCACACTTCTGCCTCTTATTCTCCACACTTCTGCCCCTTATTCCTCCACACTCCTGCCCCTTATTCTCCACACTTCTGCCCCTTATTCCTCCACACTTCTGCCCCTTATTCCTCCACTCTTCTGCTCCTTATTCCTCCTCACTTCTGCCCCTTATTCCTCCACACTTCTGCCCCTTATTCCTCCACACTTCTGCCCCTTATTCCTCCACACTTCTGCCCCTTATTCCTCCACACTTCTGCCCCCTTATTCCTCCACACTTCTGCCCCCTTATTCTCCACACTTCTGCCCCTTATTCTCCACACTTCTGCCCCTTATTCTCCACACTTCTGCCCCTTATTCCTCCACACTTCTGCCCCTTATTCCTCCACACTTCTGCCCCTTATTCCTCCACACTTCTGCCCCTTATTCCTCCACACTTCTGCCCCTTATTCCTCCACACTTCTGCCCCTTATTCTCCACACTTCTGCCCCTTATTCTCCACACTTCTGCCCCTTATTCCTCCACACTTCTGCCCCTTATTCCTCCACGCTTCTGCCCCTTATTCCTCCACGCTTCTGCCCCTTATTCCTCCACACTTCTGCCTCTTATTCCTCCACACTTCTGCCCCTTATTCCTCCACACTTCTGCCCCTTATTCTCCACACTTCTGCCCCCTTATTCCTCCACACTTCTGCCCCTTATTCCTCCACACTTCTGCCCCTTATTCCTCCACACTTCTGCCCCTTATTCCTCCACACTTCTGCCCCTTATTCCTCCACACTTCTGCCCCTTATTCCTCCACACCTCTGCCCCCTTATTCCTCCACACTTCTGCCCCTTATTCCTCCACACTTCTGCCCCTTATTCCTCCACACTTCTGCCCCTTATTCCTCCACACTTCTGCCCCTTATTCTCCACACTTCTGCCCCTTATTCTCCACACTTCTGCCCCTTATTCCTCCACACTTCTGCCCCTTATTCTCCACACTTCTGCCCCTTATTCCTCCACGCTTCTGCCCCTTATTCCTCCACGCTTCTGCCCCTTATTCCTCCACGCTTCTGCCCCTTATTCCTCCACGCTTCTGCCCCTTATTCCTCCACACTTCTGCCCCTTATTCCTCCACACTTCTGCCCCTTATTCCTCCACACTTCTGCCCCCTTATTCCTCCACACATCTGACCCTTATTCCTCCACACTTCTGCCCCTTATTCCTCCACACTTCTGCCCCTTATTCTCCACACTTCTGCTCCTTATTCTCCACAATTCTGCCCCCTTATTCTCCACACTTCTGCCTCTTATTCCTCCACACTTCTGCCCCTTATTCCTCCACACTTCTGCCCCTTATTCTCCACACTTCTGCCCCTTATTCTCCACACTTCTGCCCCTTATTCCTCCACACATCTGACCCTTATTCCTCCACACTTCTGCCCCTTATTCCTCCACGCTTCTGCCCCTTATTCCTCCACATTTCTGCCCCTTATTCCTCCACACTTCTGTCCCTTATTCTCCACATTTCTGCCCCTTATTCCTCCACACTTCTGCCCCCTTATTCTCCACACTTCTGCCCCTTATTCCTCCACACTTCTGCCCCTTATTCTCCACACTTCTGCCCCTTATTCTCCACACTTCTGCCCCTTATTCCTCCACACATCTGACCCTTATTCCTCCACACTTCTGCCCCTTATTCCTCCACGCTTCTGCCCCTTATTCCTCCACACTTCTGCCCCCTTATTCCTCCACACTTCTGCCCCTTATTCTCCACACTTCTGCCCCTTATTCCTCCACACTTCTGCCCCTTATTCCTCCACACTTCTGTCCCTTATTCCTCCACACTTCTGTCCCTTATTCTCCACACTTCTGCCCCTTATACTCCACACTTCTGTCCCTTATTCCTCCACACTTCTGACCCTTATTCTCCACACTTCTGCCCCTTATTCCTCCACACTCCTGCCCCTTATTCCTCCACACTTCTGCTCCCTATTCTCCACACTTCTGCCCCTTATTCCTCCACACTTCTGCCCCTTATTCTCCACACTTCTGCCCCTTATTCCTCCACACTCCTGTCCCTTATTCCTCCACACTTCTGCTCCTTATTCTCCACACTTCTGTACCTTATTCCTCCACACTTCTGCCCCCTTATTCCTCCACACTTCTGCCCCTTATTCTCCACACTCCTGTCCCTTATTCCTCCACACTTCTGCTCCTTATTCTCCACACTTCTGCCCCTTATTCCTCCACACTTCTGCCCCTTATTCTCCACACTTCTGCCCCTTATTCTCCACACTTCTGCCCCTTATTCTCCACACTCCTGTCCCTTATTCCTCCACACTTCTGCTCCTTATTCTCCACACTTCTGCCCCTTATTCCTCCACACTTCTGCCCCTTATTCCTCCACACATCTGACCCTTATTCCTCCACGCTTCTGCCCCTTATTCCTCCACGCTTCTGCCCCTTATTCCTCCACACTTCTGCCCCCTTATTCCTCCACACTTCTGCCCCTTAGTCCTCCACACTTCTGCCCCTTATTCCTCCACACTTCTGTCCCTTATTCCTCCACACTTCTGCCCCTTATTCTCCACACTTCTGCCCCTTATTCTCCACACTTCTGCCCCTTATTCCTCCACACTTCTGACCCTTATTCTCCACACTTCTGCCCCTTATTCCTCCACACTCCTGCCCCTTATTCCTCCACACTTCTGCTCCTTATTCTCCACACTTCTGCCCCTTATTCCTCCACACTTCTGCCCCTTATTCTCCACACTTCTGCCCCTTATTCTCCGCACTCCTGCCCCTTATTCCTCCACACTTCTGCTCCTTATTCTCCACACTTCTGCCCCTTATTCTCCACACTTCTGCCCCTTATTCTCCACACTTCTGCCCCTTATTCTCCACACTTCTGCCCCTTATTCTCCACACTTCTGCTCCTTATTCCTCCTCACTTCTGCCCCTTATTCCTCCACACTTCTGCCCCTTATTCCTCCACACTTCTGCCCCTTATTCCTCCACACTTCTGCCTCTTATTCTCCACACTTCTGCCCCTTATTCCTCCACACTCCTGCCCCTTATTCTCCACACTTCTGCCCCTTATTCCTCCACACTTCTGCCCCTTATTCCTCCACTCTTCTGCTCCTTATTCCTCCTCACTTCTGCCCCTTATTCCTCCACACTTCTGCCCCTTATTCCTCCACACTTCTGCCCCTTATTCCTCCACACTTCTGCCCCTTATTCCTCCACACTTCTGCCCCCTTATTCCTCCACACTTCTGCCCCCTTATTCTCCACACTTCTGCCCCTTATTCTCCACACTTCTGCCCCTTATTCTCCACACTTCTGCCCCTTATTCCTCCACACTTCTGCCCCTTATTCCTCCACACTTCTGCCCCTTATTCCTCCACACTTCTGCCCCTTATTCCTCCACACTTCTGCCCCTTATTCCTCCACACTTCTGCCCCTTATTCTCCACACTTCTGCCCCTTATTCTCCACACTTCTGCCCCTTATTCCTCCACACTTCTGCCCCTTATTCCTCCACGCTTCTGCCCCTTATTCCTCCACGCTTCTGCCCCTTATTCCTCCACACTTCTGCCTCTTATTCCTCCACACTTCTGCCCCTTATTCCTCCACACTTCTGCCCCTTATTCTCCACACTTCTGCCCCCTTATTCCTCCACACTTCTGCCCCTTATTCCTCCACACTTCTGCCCCTTATTCCTCCACACTTCTGCCCCTTATTCCTCCACACTTCTGCCCCTTATTCCTCCACACTTCTGCCCCTTATTCCTCCACACCTCTGCCCCCTTATTCCTCCACACTTCTGCCCCTTATTCCTCCACACTTCTGCCCCTTATTCCTCCACACTTCTGCCCCTTATTCCTCCACACTTCTGCCCCTTATTCTCCACACTTCTGCCCCTTATTCTCCACACTTCTGCCCCTTATTCCTCCACACTTCTGCCCCTTATTCTCCACACTTCTGCCCCTTATTCCTCCACGCTTCTGCCCCTTATTCCTCCACGCTTCTGCCCCTTATTCCTCCACGCTTCTGCCCCTTATTCCTCCACGCTTCTGCCCCTTATTCCTCCACACTTCTGCCCCTTATTCCTCCACACTTCTGCCCCTTATTCCTCCACACTTCTGCCCCCTTATTCCTCCACACATCTGACCCTTATTCCTCCACACTTCTGCCCCTTATTCCTCCACACTTCTGCCCCTTATTCTCCACACTTCTGCTCCTTATTCTCCACAATTCTGCCCCCTTATTCTCCACACTTCTGCCTCTTATTCCTCCACACTTCTGCCCCTTATTCCTCCACACTTCTGCCCCTTATTCTCCACACTTCTGCCCCTTATTCTCCACACTTCTGCCCCTTATTCCTCCACACATCTGACCCTTATTCCTCCACACTTCTGCCCCTTATTCCTCCACGCTTCTGCCCCTTATTCCTCCACATTTCTGCCCCTTATTCCTCCACACTTCTGTCCCTTATTCTCCACATTTCTGCCCCTTATTCCTCCACACTTCTGCCCCCTTATTCTCCACACTTCTGCCCCTTATTCCTCCACACTTCTGCCCCTTATTCTCCACACTTCTGCCCCTTATTCTCCACACTTCTGCCCCTTATTCCTCCACACATCTGACCCTTATTCCTCCACACTTCTGCCCCTTATTCCTCCACGCTTCTGCCCCTTATTCCTCCACACTTCTGCCCCCTTATTCCTCCACACTTCTGCCCCTTATTCTCCACACTTCTGCCCCTTATTCCTCCACACTTCTGCCCCTTATTCCTCCACACTTCTGTCCCTTATTCCTCCACACTTCTGTCCCTTATTCTCCACACTTCTGCCCCTTATACTCCACACTTCTGTCCCTTATTCCTCCACACTTCTGACCCTTATTCTCCACACTTCTGCCCCTTATTCCTCCACACTCCTGCCCCTTATTCCTCCACACTTCTGCTCCCTATTCTCCACACTTCTGCCCCTTATTCCTCCACACTTCTGCCCCTTATTCTCCACACTTCTGCCCCTTATTCCTCCACACTCCTGTCCCTTATTCCTCCACACTTCTGCTCCTTATTCTCCACACTTCTGTACCTTATTCCTCCACACTTCTGCCCCCTTATTCCTCCACACTTCTGCCCCTTATTCTCCACACTCCTGTCCCTTATTCCTCCACACTTCTGCTCCTTATTCTCCACACTTCTGCCCCTTATTCCTCCACACTTCTGCCCCTTATTCTCCACACTTCTGCCCCTTATTCTCCACACTTCTGCCCCTTATTCTCCACACTCCTGTCCCTTATTCCTCCACACTTCTGCTCCTTATTCTCCACACTTCTGCCCCTTATTCCTCCACACTTCTGCCCCTTATTCCTCCACACATCTGACCCTTATTCCTCCACGCTTCTGCCCCTTATTCCTCCACGCTTCTGCCCCTTATTCCTCCACACTTCTGCCCCCTTATTCCTCCACACTTCTGCCCCTTAGTCCTCCACACTTCTGCCCCTTATTCCTCCACACTTCTGTCCCTTATTCCTCCACACTTCTGCCCCTTATTCTCCACACTTCTGCCCCTTATTCTCCACACTTCTGCCCCTTATTCCTCCACACTTCTGACCCTTATTCTCCACACTTCTGCCCCTTATTCCTCCACACTCCTGCCCCTTATTCCTCCACACTTCTGCTCCTTATTCTCCACACTTCTGCCCCTTATTCCTCCACACTTCTGCCCCTTATTCTCCACACTTCTGCCCCTTATTCTCCGCACTCCTGCCCCTTATTCCTCCACACTTCTGCTCCTTATTCTCCACACTTCTGCCCCTTATTCTCCACACTTCTGCCCCTTATTCTCCACACTTCTGCCTCTTATTCTCCACACTTCTGCCCCTTATTCCTCCACACTTCTGCCCCCTTATTCCTCCACACTTCTGCTCCCTTATTCTCCACACTTCTGCTCCTTATTCTCCACAATTCTGCCCCCTTATTCTCCACACTTCTGCCTCTTATTCCTCCACACTTCTGCCCCTTATTCCTCCACACTTCTGCCCCTTTTTCTCCACACTTCTGCCCCTTATTCTCCACACTTCTGCCCCTTATTCCTCCACACATCTGACCCTTATTCCTCCACACTTCTGCCCCTTATTCCTCCACGCTTCTGCCCCTTATTCCTCCACATTTCTGCCCCTTATTCCTCCACACTTCTGTCCCTTATTCTCCACACTTCTGCCCCTTATTCTCCACACTTCTGCCCCTTATTCTCCACACTTCTGCCCCTTATTCCTCCACACTTCTGCCCCCTTATTCCTCCACACTTCTGCCCCTTATTCTCCACACTTCTGCCCCTTATTCCTCCACACTTCTGCCCCTTATTCCTCCACACTTCTGCCCCTTATTCTCCACACTTCTGCCCACTTATTCCTCCACACTTCTGCCCCTTATTCCTCCACACTTCTGCCCCTTATTCTCCACACTTCTGCCCCTTATTCCTCCACACTTCTGCCCCTTATTCTCCACACTTCTGCCCCTTATTCCTCCACACTTCTGCCCCTTATTCTCCACACTTCTGCCCACTTATTCCTCCACACTTCTGCCCCTTATTCCTCCACACTTCTGCCCCTTATTCTCCACACTTCTGCCCCTTATTCCTCCACACTTCTGCCCCTTATTCTCCACACTTCTGCCCCTTATTCCTCCACACTTCTGCCCCTTATTCTCCACACTTCTGTACCTTATTCCTCCCCACTTCTGCCGCCTTATTCCTCCACACTTCTGCCCCTTATTCTTCCACACTTCTGCCCCTTATTCCTCCACACTCCTGCCCTTATTCCTCCACACTTCTGCTCCTTATTCTCCACACTTCTGCCCCTTATTCCTCCACACTTCTGCCCCTTATTCCTCCACACTTCTGCCCCTTATTCCTCCACACTTCTGCCCCTTATTCCTCCACACTTCTGCCCCTTATTCTCCACACTTCTGCCTCTTATTCTCCACACTTCTGCCCCTTATTCCTCCACACTTCTGCCCCTTATTCCTCCACACTTCTGCCCCTTATTCCTCCACACTTCTGCCCCCTTATTCCTCCACAATTCTGCCCCTTATTCTTCCACACTTCTGCCCCTTATTCCTCCACACTTCTGCCCCTTATTCTCCACACTCCTGTCCCTTATTCCTCCACACTTCTGCCCCCTTATTCCTCCACACTTCTGCCCCCTTATTCCTCCACACTTCTGCTCCTTATTCTCCACACTTCTGTACCTTATTCCTCCACACTTCTGCCCCCTTATTCCTCCACACTTCTGCCCCTTATTCTCCACACTTCTGCCTCTTATTCTCCACACTTCTGCCCCTTATTCCTCCACACTCCTGCCCCTTATTCCTCCACACTCCTGCCCCTTATTCCTCCACACTTCTGCCCCCTTATTCCTCCACACTTCTGCCCCTTATTCCTCCACACTTCTGCCCCCTTATTCCTCCACACTTCTGCCCCTTATTCCTCCACACTTCTGCCCCTTATTCTCCACACTTCTGCCCCTTATTCCTCCACACTCCTGCCCCTTATTCCTCCACACTTCTGCCCCTTATTCCTCCACACTTCTGCCCCTTATTCTCCACACTTCTGCCCCTTATTCCTCCACATTCCTGCCCCTTATTCCTCCACACTTCTGCCCCCTTATTCTCCACACTTCTGCCCCCTTATTCCTCCACACTTCTGCCCCTTATTCCTCCACACTTCTGCCCCCTTATTCCTCCACACTTCTGCCCCTTATTCCTCCACACTTCTGCCCCTTATTCCTCCACACTTCTGCCCCCTTATTCCTCCACACTTCTGCCCCTTATTCCTCCACACTTCTGCCCCTTATTCTCCACACTTCTGCCCACTTATTCCTCCACACTTCTGCCCCTTATTCCTCCACACTTCTGCCCCTTATTCTCCACACTTCTGCCCCTTATTCCTCCACACTTCTGCCCCTTATTCTCCACACTTCTGCCCCTTATTCCTCCACACTTCTGCCCCTTATTCTCCACACTTCTGCCCACTTATTCCTCCACACTTCTGCCCCTTATTCCTCCACACTTCTGCCCCTTATTCTCCACACTTCTGCCCCTTATTCCTCCACACTTCTGCCCCTTATTCTCCACACTTCTGCCCCTTATTCCTCCACACTTCTGCCCCTTATTCTCCACACTTCTGTACCTTATTCCTCCCCACTTCTGCCCCCTTATTCCTCCACACTTCTGCCCCTTATTCTTCCACACTTCTGCCCCTTATTCCTCCACACTCCTGCCCTTATTCCTCCACACTTCTGCTCCTTATTCTCCACACTTCTGCCCCTTATTCCTCCACACTTCTGCCCCTTATTCCTCCACACTTCTGCCCCTTATTCTTCCACACTTCTGCCCCTTATTCCTCCACACTTCTGCCCCTTATTCTCCACACTTCTGCCCCTTATTCCTCCACACTTCTGCGCCTTATTCCTCCACACTTCTGCCCCTTATTCCTCCACACTTCTGCCCCTTATTCCTCCACACTTCTGCCCCATATTCTCCACACTTCTGCCCCTTATTCCTCCACACTTCTGCCCCTTATTCCTCCACACTTCTGCTCCTTATTCTCCACACTTCTGCCCCTTATTCCTCCACACTTCTGCCCCTTATTCCTCCACACTTCTGCCCCTTATTCCTCCACACTTCTGCCCCTTATTCCTCCACACTTCTGCCCCTTACTCTCCACACTTCTGCCCCTTATTCCTCCACACTTCTGCCCCTTATTCCTCCACACTTCTGCCCCTTTTTCTCCACACTTCTGCCCCTTATTCCTCCACACTTCTGTCCCTTATCCTCCACACTTCTGCCCCTTATTCCTCCACACTTCTGCCCCTTAATCCTCCACACTTCTGCCCCTTATTTGTTCCACACTTCTGCCCCTTATTCCTCCACACTTCTGCCCCTTATTCCTCCACACTTCTGCTCCTTATTCCTCCACACTTCTGCCCCTTATTGCTCCACACTTCTGCCCCCTTATTCCGCCACACTTCTGCCCCTTATTCCTCCACACTTCTGCCCCTTATTTGTTCCACACTTCTGCCCCTTATTCCTCCACACTTCTGCCCCTTATTTGTTCCACACTTCTGCCCCTTATTCCTCCACACTTCTGCCCCTTATTCCTCCACACTTCTGCTCCTTATTCCTCCACACTTCTGTCCCTTATTCCTCCACACTTCTGCCCCTTATTTGTTCCACACTTCTGCCCCTTATTCCTCCACACTTCTGCCCCTTATTTGTTCCACACTTCTGCCCCTTATTCCTCCACACTTCTGCCCCTTATTCCTCCACACTTCTGCTCCTTATTCCGCCACACTTCTGCCCCTTATTCCTCCACACTTCTGCCCCTTATTTGTTCCACACTTCTGCCCCTTATTCCTCCACACTTCTGCCCCTTATTCCTCCACACTTCTGCCCCTTATTCTCCACACTTCTGCCCCCTTATTCCTCCACACTTCTGCCCCTTATTCCTCCACACTTCTGCCCTTTATTCCTCCACACTTCTGCCCCTTATTCCTCCACACTACTGCCCTTTATTCCTCCACACTTTTGCCCTTTATTCCTCCACACTTCTGCCCCTTATTCCTCCACACTTCTGCCCATTATTCCTCCACACTTCTGCCCCTTATTCTCCACACTTCTGCCCCTTATTCTCCACACTTCTGCCTCTTATTCCTCCACACTTCTGCCCCCTTATTCCTCCACACTTCTGACCCTTATTCCTCCACACTTCTGCCCCTTATTCCTCCACACTTCTGCCCCTTATTCCTCCACACTTCTGCCCCTTATTCTCCACACTTCTGCCCCTTATTCCTCCACACTTCTGCCCCCTTATTCCTCCACACTTCTGCCCCTTATTCTTCCACACTTCTGCCCCTTATTCCTCCACACTTCTGCCACTTATTCTCCACACTTCTGCCCCTTTTTCTCCACACTTCTGCCCCTTATTCCTCCACACTTCTGCTCCTTATTCTCCACAATTCTGCCCCCTTATTCCTCCACACTTCTGCCCCTTATTCCTCCACACTTCTGCCCCTTATTCTCCACACTTCTGCCCCTTATTCCTCCACACTTCTGCCCCTTATTCTCCACACTTCTGCTCCTTATTCTCCACACTTCTGCCCCTTATTCTCCACACTTCTGCCCCTTATTCCTCCACACTTCTGCCCCTTATTCTCCACACTTCTGCTCCTTATTCTCCACACTTCTGCCCCTTATTCTCCACACTTCTGCCCCTTATTCCTCCACACTTCTGCCCCCTTATTCCTCCACACTTCTGCCCCTTATTCCTCCACGCTTCTGCCCCTTATTCCTCCACACATCTGACCCTTATTCCTCCACACTTCTGCTCCTTATTCTCCACAATTCTGCCCCCTTATTCTCCACACTTCTGCCTCTTATTCCTCCACACTTCTGCCCCTTATTCCTCCACACTTCTGCCCCTTATTCTCCACACTTCTGCCCCTTATTCCTCCACATTTCTGCCCCTTATTCCTCCACACTTCTGTCCCTTATTCTCCACACTTCTGCCCCTTATTCTCCACACTTCTGCCCCTTATTCCTCCACACTTCTGCCCCTTATTCTCCACACTTCTGCCCCTTATTCTCCACACTTCTGCCCCTTATTCCTCCACACTTCTGCCCCTTATTCCTCCACACTTCTGCCCCCTTATTCTCCACACTTCTGCCCCTTATTCCTCCACACTTCTGCCCCTTATTCCTCCACACTTCTGCCCCTTATTCTCCACACTTCTGCCCCTTATTCCTCCACACTTCTGCCCCTTATTCTCCACACTTCTGCCCCTTATTCTCCACACTTCTGCCCCTTATTCTCCACACTTCTGCCCCTTATTCCTCCACACATCTGACCCTTCTTCCTCCACACTTCTGCCCCTTATTTCTCCACGCTTCTGCCCCTTATTCCTCCACACTTCTGCCCCCTTATTCCTCCACACTTCTGCCCCTTATTTCTCCACACTTCTGCCCTTTATTCCTCCACACTTCTGCCCCTTATTCCTCCACACTACTGCCCTTTATTCCTCCACACTTTTGCCCTTTATTCCTCCACACTTCTGCCCCTTATTCCTCCACACTTCTGCCCTTTATTCCTCCACACTTCTGCCCCTTATTCTCCACACTACTGCCTCTTATTCCTCCACACTTCTGCCCCTTATTCTTCCACACTTCTGCCCCTTATTCCTCCACACTTCTGCCCCTTATTCCTCCACACTTCTGCCCCTTAATCCTCCACACTTCTGCCCCTTATTTGTTCCACACTTCTGCCCCTTATTCCTCCACACTTCTGCCCCTTATTCCTTCACACTTCTGCCCCTTATTCCTCCACACTTCTGACCCTTATTCCTCCACACTTCTGCCCCTTATTCCTCCACACTTCTGCCCCTTATTCCTCCACACTTCTGCCCCTTATTCCTCCACACTTCTGCCCCTTATTCTCCACACTTCTGCCCCTTATTCCTCCACACTTCTGCCCCCTTATTCCTCCACACTTCTGTCCCTTATTCTTCCACACTTCTGCCCCTTATTCCTCCACACTTCTGCCCCTTATTCCTCCACACTTCTGCCCCTTAATCCTCCACACTTCTGCCCCTTATTTGTTCCACACTTCTGCCCCTTATTCCTCCACACTTCTGCCCCTTATTCCTCCACACTTCTGCTCCTTATTCCTCCACACTTCTGCCCCTTATTCCTCCACACTTCTGCCCCCTTATTCCGCCACACTTCTGCCCCTTATTCCTCCACACTTCTGCCCCTTATTTGTTCCACACTTCTGCCCCTTATTCCTCCACACTTCTGCCCCTTATTCCTCCACACTTCTGCCCCTTATTCTCCACACTTCTGCCCCCTTATTCCTCCACACTTCTGCCCATTATTCCTCCACACTTCTGCCCCTTATTCTCCACACTTCTGCCTCTTATTCCTCCACACTTCTGCCCCTTATTCCTCCACACTTCTGACCCTTATTCCTCCACACTTCTGCCCCTTATTCCTCCACACTTCTGCCCCTTATTCCTCCACACTTCTGCCCCTTATTCTCCACACTTCTGCCCCTTATTCCTCCACACTTCTGCCCCCTTATTCCTCCACACTTCTGCCCCTTATTCTTCCACACTTCTGCCCCTTATTCCTCCACACTTCTGCCCCTTATTCTCCACACTTCTGCCCCTTATTCTCCACACTTCTGCCCCTTATTCCTCCACACTTCTGCTCCTTATTCTCCACAATTCTGCCCCCTTATTCCTCCACACTTCTGCCCCTTATTCCTCCACACTTCTGCCCCTTATTCCTCCTCACATCTGCCCCTTATTCCTCCACACTTCTGCCCCTTATTCTCCACACTTCTGCTCCTTATTCTCCACACTTCTGCCCCTTATTCTCCACACTTCTGCCCCTTATTCCTCCACACTTCTGCCCCCTTATTCCTCCACACATCTGACCCTTATTCCTCCACACTTCTGCCCCTTATTCCTCCACACTTCTGCTCCTTATTCTCCACAATTCTGCCCCCTTATTCTCCACACTTCTGCCTCTTATTCCTCCACACTTCTGCCCCTTATTTCTCCACACTTCTGCCCCTTATTCTCCACACTTCTGCCCCTTATTCCTCCACATTTCTGCCCCTTATTCCTCCACACTTCTGTTCCTTATTCTCCACACTTCTGCCCCTTATTCTCCACACTTCTGCCCCTTATTCCTCCACACTTCTGCCCCTTATTCTCCACACTTCTGACCCTTATTCTCCACAATTCTGCCCCTTATTCTTCCACACATCTGACCCTTATTCCTCCACACTTCTGCCCCTTATTCCTCCACGCTTCTGCCCCTTATTCCTCCACACTTCTGCCCCCTTATTCCTCCACACTTCTGCCCCTTATTCCTCCACACTTCTGCCCTTTATTCCTCCACACTTCTGCCCCTTATTCCTCCACACTTCTGCCCATTATTCCTCCACACTTCTGCCCCTTATTCTCCACACTTCTGCCTCTTATTCCTCCACACTTCTGCCCCTTATTCCTCCACACTTCTGACCCTTATTCCTCCACACTTCTGCCCCTTATTCCTCCACACTTCTGCCCCTTATTCCTCCACACTTCTGCCCCTTATTCTCCACACTTCTGCCCCTTATTCCTCCACACTTCTGCCCCCTTATTCCTCCACACTTCTGCCCCTTATTCTTCCACACTTCTGCCCCTTATTCTCCACACTTCTGCCCCTTATTCTCCACACTTCTGCCCCTTATTCCTCCACACTTCTGCTCCTTATTCTCCACAATTCTGCCCCCTTATTCCCCCACACTTCTGCCCCTTATTCCTCCACACTTCTGCCCCTTATTCTCCACACTTCTGCCCCTTATTCTCCACACTTCTGACCCTTATTCCTCCACACTTCTGCCCCTTATTCCTCCACACTTCTGCCCCTTATTCTCCACACTTCTCCTCCTTATTCTCCACACTTCTGCCCCTTATTCTCCACACTTCTGCCCCTTATTCCTCCACACTTCTGACCCTTATTCCTCCACACTTCTGCCCGTTATTCCTCCACACTTCTGCCCCTTATTCTCCACACTTCTGCTCCTTATTCTCCACAATTCTGCCCCCTTATTCTCCACACTTCTGCCTCTTATTCCTCCACACTTCTGCCCCTTATTCCTCCACACTTCTGCCCCTTATTCTCCACACTTCTGCCCCTTATTCCTCCACATTTCTGCCCCTTATTCCTCCACACTTCTGCCCCTTATTCTCCACACTTCTGCCCCTTATTCCTCCACACTTCTGACCCTTATTCCTCCACACTTCTGCCCGTTATTCCTCCACACTTCTGCCCCTTATTCTCCACACTTCTGCTCCTTATTCTCCACAATTCTGCCCCCTTATTCTCCACACTTCTGCCTCTTATTCCTCCACACTTCTGCCCCTTATTCCTCCACACTTCTGCCCCTTATTCCTCCACACTTCTGCTCCTTATTCCTCCACACTTCTGCCCCTTATTCCTCCACACTTCTGCCCCCTTATTCCGCCACACTTCTGCCCCTTATTCCTCCACATTTCTGCCCCTTATTTGTTCCACACTTCTGCCCCTTATTCCTCCACACTTCTGCCCCTTATTCCTCCACACTTCTGCCCCTTATTCTCCACACTTCTGCCCCCTTATTCCTCCACACTTCTGCCCCATTATTCCTCCACACTTCTGCACCCTTATTCTCCACACTTCTGCCCCCTTATTCCTCCACACTTCTGCCCCTTATTCTCCACACTTCTGCCCCTTATTCTCCACACTTCTGCCCCTTATTCTCCACACTTCTGCCCCTTATTCCTCCACACTTCTGCCCCTTATTCCTCCACACTTCTGCCCCTTATTCCTCCACACTTCTGCCCCTTATTCCTCCACACTTCTGCCCCTTATTCTCCACACTTCTGCCCCTTATTCCTCCACACTTCTGCCCCTTATTCTCCACACTTCTGCCCCTTATTCCTCCACACTTCTGCCCCTTATTCTCCACACTTCTGCCCCTTATTCCTCCACACTTCTGCCCCTTATTTCTCCACACTTCTGCCCCTTATTCCTCCACACTTCTGCCCCTTATTCTCCACACTTCTGCCCCTTATTCCTCCACACTTCTGCCCCTTATTCCTCCACACTTCTGCCCCTTATTCTCCACACTTCTGCCCCCTTATTCCTCCACACTTCTGCCCCTTATTCCTCCACACTTCTGCCCCTTATTTGTTCCACACTTCTTCCCCTTATTCCTCCACACTTCTGCCCCTTATTCCTCCACACTTCTGCTCCTTATTCCTCCACACTTCTGCCTCTTATTCCTCCACACTTCTGCCCCTTATTCTCCACACTTCTGCCCCTTATTCCTCCACACTTCTGCCCCTTATTCTCCACACTTCTGCCCCTTATTCTCCACACTTCTGCCCCTTATTCTCCACACTTCTGCCCCTTATTCCTCCACACTTCTGCCCCTTATTCTCCACACTTCTGCCCCTTATTCTCCACACTTCTGCCCCTTATTCTCCACACTTCTGCCCCTTATTCCTCCACACTTCTGCCCCTTATTCCTCCACACTTCTGCCCCTTATTCTCCACACTTCTGCCCCTTATTCTCCACACTTCTGCCCCTTATTCCTCCACACTTCTGCCTCTTATTCCTCCACACTTCTGCCCCTTATTCTCCACACTTCTGCCCCTTATTCTCCACACTTCTGCCCCTTATTCTCCACACTTCTGCCCCTTATTCTCCACACTTCTGCCCCTTATTCCTCCACACTTCTGCCCCTTATTCTCCACACTTCTGCCCCTTATTCCTCCACACTTCTGCCCCTTATTCTCCACACTTCTGCCCCTTATTCCTCCACACTTCTGCCCCATTATTCCTCCACACTTCTGCACCCTTATTCTCCACACTTCTGCCCCCTTATTCCTCCACACTTCTGCCCCTTATTCTCCACACTTCTGCCCCTTATTCTCCACACTTCTGCCCCTTATTCCTCCACACTTCTGCCCCTTATTCCTCCACACTTCTGCCCCTTATTCTCCACACTTCTGCCCCTTATTCCTCCACACTTCTGCCCCTTATTCTCCACACTTCTGCCCCTTATTCCTCCACACTTCTGCCCCTTATTCTCCACACTTCTGCCCCTTATTCCTCCACACTTCTGCCCCTTATTCTCCACACTTCTGCCCCTTATTCCTCCACACTTCTGCCCCTTATTTCTCCACACTTCTGCCCCTTATTCCTCCACACTTCTGCCCCTTATTCTCCACACTTCTGCTCCTTATTCCTCCACACTTCTGCCCCTTATTCCTCCACACTTCTGCCCCTTATTCCTTCACACTTCTGCCCCTTATTCCTCCACACTTCTGCCCCTTATTCCTCCACACTTCTGCCCCTTATTCCTCCACACTTCTGCCCCTTATTCCTCCACACTTCTGCCCCTTATTCTCCACACTTCTGCCCCTTATTCTCCACACTTCTGCCCCTTATTCTCCACACTTCTGCCCCTTATTCCTCCACACTTCTGCCCCCTTATTCTCCACACTTCTGCCCCTTATTCCTCCACACTTCTGCCCCTTATTCTCCACACTTCTGCCCCTTATTCTCCACACTTCTGCCCCTTATTCCTCCACACTTCTGCCCCCTTATTCTCCACACTTCTGCCCCTTATTCTCCACACTTCTGCCTCTTATTCCTCCACACTTCTGCCCCTTATTCCTCCACACTTCTGCCCCTTATTCTCCACACTTCTGCCCCTTATTCCTCCACACTTCTGCCCCTTATTCTCCACACTTCTGTACCTTATTCCTCCACACTTCTGCCTCTTATTCCTCCACACTTCTGCCCCTTATTCCTCCACACTTCTGCTCCTTATTCTCCACACTTCTGCCCCTTATTCCTCCACACTTCTGCCCCTTATTCTCCACACTTCTGCCCCTTATTCTCCACACTTCTGCCCCCTTATTCCTCCACACTTCTGCCCCTTATTCCTCCACACTTCTGCCCCTTATTTGTTCCACACTTCTGCCCCTTATTCCTCCACACTTCTGCCCCTTATTCCTCCACACTTCTGCTCCTTATTCCTCCACACTTCTGCCTCTTATTCCTCCACACTTCTGCCCCTTATTCTCCACACTTCTGCCCCTTATTCCTCCACACTTCTGCCTCTTATTCTCCACACTTCTGCCCCTTATTCTCCACACTTCTGCCCCTTATTCTCCACACTTCTGCCCCTTATTCTCCACACTTCTGCCCCTTATTCCTCCACACTTTTGCCCCTTATTCTCCACACTTCTGCTCCTTATTCTCCACACTTCTGCCCCTTATTCTCCACACTTCTGCCCCTTATTCCTCCACACTTCTGCCCCTTATTCCTCCACACTTCTGCCCCTTATTCTCCACACTTCTGCCCCTTATTCTCCACACTTCTGCCCCTTATTCCTCCACACATCTGCCTCTTATTCCTCCACACTTCTGCCCCTTATTCTCCACACTTCTGCCCCTTATTCCTCCACACTTCTGCCCCTTATTCTCCACACTTCTGCCCCTTATTCTCCACACTTCTGCCCCTTATTCTCCACACTTCTGCCCCTTATTCTCCACACTTCTGCCCCTTATTCCTCCACACTTCTGCCCCTTATTCTCCACACTTCTGCCCCTTATTCCTCCACACTTCTGCCCCTTATTCTCCACACTTCTGCCCCTTATTCCTCCACACTTCTGCCCCATTATTCCTCCACACTTCTGCACCCTTATTCTCCACACTTCTGCCCCCTTATTCCTCCACACTTCTGCCCCTTATTCTCCACACTTCTGCCCCTTATTCTCCACACTTCTGCCCCTTATTCCTCCACACTTCTGCCCCTTATTCTCCACACTTCTGTACCTTATTCCTCCACACTTCTGCCTCTTATTCCTCCACACTTCTGCCCCTTATTCTCCACACTTCTGCCCCTTATTCCTCCACACTTCTGCCCCTTATTCTCCACACTTCTATACCTTATTCCTCCACACTTCTGCCTCTTATTCCTCCACACTTCTGCCCCTTATTCCTCCACACTTCTGCTCCTTATTCTCCACGCTCCTGCCCCTTATTCCTCCACACTTCTGCCCCTTATTCTCCACACTTCTGCCCCTTATTCTCCACACTTCTGCCCCCTTATTCCTTCACACTTCTGCCCCTTATTCCTCCACACTTCTGCCCCTTATTTGTTCCACACTTCTGCCCCTTATTCCTCCACACTTCTGCCCCTTATTCCTCCACACTTCTGCTCCTTATTCCTCCACACTTCTGCCTCTTATTCCTCCACACTTCTGCCCCTTATTCTCCACACTTCTGCCCCTTATTCTCCACACTTCTGCCCCTTATTCTCCACACTTCTGCCCCTTATTCTCCACACTTCTGCCCCTTATTCCTCCACACTTTTGCCCCTTATTCTCCACACTTCTGCCCCTTATTCTCCACACTTCTGCCCCTTATTCTCCACACTTCTGCCCCTTATTCCTCCACACTTCTGCCCCTTATTCCTCCACACTTCTGCCCCTTATTCTCCACACTTCTGCCCCTTATTCTCCACACTTCTGCCCCTTATTCTCCACACTTCTGCCCCTTATTCCTCCACACATCTGACCCTTCTTCCTCCACACTTCTGCCCCTTATTTCTCCACGCTTCTGCCCCTTATTCCTCCACACTTCTGCCCCCTTATTCCTCCACACTTCTGCCCCTTATTTCTCCACACTTCTGCCCTTTATTCCTCCACACTTCTGCCCCTTATTCCTCCACACTACTGCCCTTTATTCCTCCACACTTTTGCCCTTTATTCCTCCACACTTCTGCCCCTTATTCCTCCACACTTCTGCCCTTTATTCCTCCACACTTCTGCCCCTTATTCTCCACACTACTGCCTCTTATTCCTCCACACTTCTGCCCCTTATTCTTCCACACTTCTGCCCCTTATTCCTCCACACTTCTGCCCCTTATTCCTCCACACTTCTGCCCCTTAATCCTCCACACTTCTGCCCCTTATTTGTTCCACACTTCTGCCCCTTATTCCTCCACACTTCTGCCCCTTATTCCTTCACACTTCTGCCCCTTATTCCTCCACACTTCTGACCCTTATTCCTCCACACTTCTGCCCCTTATTCCTCCACACTTCTGCCCCTTATTCCTCCACACTTCTGCCCCTTATTCCTCCACACTTCTGCCCCTTATTCTCCACACTTCTGCCCCTTATTCCTCCACACTTCTGCCCCCTTATTCCTCCACACTTCTGTCCCTTATTCTTCCACACTTCTGCCCCTTATTCCTCCACACTTCTGCCCCTTATTCCTCCACACTTCTGCCCCTTAATCCTCCACACTTCTGCCCCTTATTTGTTCCACACTTCTGCCCCTTATTCCTCCACACTTCTGCCCCTTATTCCTCCACACTTCTGCTCCTTATTCCTCCACACTTCTGCCCCTTATTCCTCCACACTTCTGCCCCCTTATTCCGCCACACTTCTGCCCCTTATTCCTCCACACTTCTGCCCCTTATTTGTTCCACACTTCTGCCCCTTATTCCTCCACACTTCTGCCCCTTATTCCTCCACACTTCTGCCCCTTATTCTCCACACTTCTGCCCCCTTATTCCTCCACACTTCTGCCCATTATTCCTCCACACTTCTGCCCCTTATTCTCCACACTTCTGCCTCTTATTCCTCCACACTTCTGCCCCTTATTCCTCCACACTTCTGACCCTTATTCCTCCACACTTCTGCCCCTTATTCCTCCACACTTCTGCCCCTTATTCCTCCACACTTCTGCCCCTTATTCTCCACACTTCTGCCCCTTATTCCTCCACACTTCTGCCCCCTTATTCCTCCACACTTCTGCCCCTTATTCTTCCACACTTCTGCCCCTTATTCCTCCACACTTCTGCCCCTTATTCTCCACACTTCTGCCCCTTATTCTCCACACTTCTGCCCCTTATTCCTCCACACTTCTGCTCCTTATTCTCCACAATTCTGCCCCCTTATTCCTCCACACTTCTGCCCCTTATTCCTCCACACTTCTGCCCCTTATTCCTCCTCACATCTGCCCCTTATTCCTCCACACTTCTGCCCCTTATTCTCCACACTTCTGCTCCTTATTCTCCACACTTCTGCCCCTTATTCTCCACACTTCTGCCCCTTATTCCTCCACACTTCTGCCCCCTTATTCCTCCACACATCTGACCCTTATTCCTCCACACTTCTGCCCCTTATTCCTCCACACTTCTGCTCCTTATTCTCCACAATTCTGCCCCCTTATTCTCCACACTTCTGCCTCTTATTCCTCCACACTTCTGCCCCTTATTTCTCCACACTTCTGCCCCTTATTCTCCACACTTCTGCCCCTTATTCCTACACATTTCTGCCCCTTATTCCTCCACACTTCTGTTCCTTATTCTCCACACTTCTGCCCCTTATTCTCCACACTTCTGCCCCTTATTCCTCCACACTTCTGCCCCTTATTCTCCACACTTCTGACCCTTATTCTCCACAATTCTGCCCCTTATTCTTCCACACATCTGACCCTTATTCCTCCACACTTCTGCCCCTTATTCCTCCACGCTTCTGCCCCTTATTCCTCCACACTTCTGCCCCCTTATTCCTCCACACTTCTGCCCCTTATTCCTCCACACTTCTGCCCTTTATTCCTCCACACTTCTGCCCCTTATTCCTCCACACTTCTGCCCATTATTCCTCCACACTTCTGCCCCTTATTCTCCACACTTCTGCCTCTTATTCCTCCACACTTCTGCCCCTTATTCCTCCACACTTCTGACCCTTATTCCTCCACACTTCTGCCCCTTATTCCTCCACACTTCTGCCCCTTATTCCTCCACACTTCTGCCCCTTATTCTCCACACTTCTGCCCCTTATTCCTCCACACTTCTGCCCCCTTATTCCTCCACACTTCTGCCCCTTATTCTTCCACACTTCTGCCCCTTATTCTCCACACTTCTGCCCCTTATTCTCCACACTTCTGCCCCTTATTCCTCCACACTTCTGCTCCTTATTCTCCACAATTCTGCCCCCTTATTCCCCCACACTTCTGCCCCTTATTCCTCCACACTTCTGCCCCTTATTCTCCACACTTCTGCCCCTTATTCTCCACACTTCTGACCCTTATTCCTCCACACTTCTGCCCCTTATTCCTCCACACTTCTGCCCCTTATTCTCCACACTTCTCCTCCTTATTCTCCACACTTCTGCCCCTTATTCTCCACACTTCTGCCCCTTATTCCTCCACACTTCTGACCCTTATTCCTCCACACTTCTGCCCGTTATTCCTCCACACTTCTGCCCCTTATTCTCCACACTTCTGCTCCTTATTCTCCACAATTCTGCCCCCTTATTCTCCACACTTCTGCCTCTTATTCCTCCACACTTCTGCCCCTTATTCCTCCACACTTCTGCCCCTTATTCTCCACACTTCTGCCCCTTATTCCTCCACATTTCTGCCCCTTATTCCTCCACACTTCTGCCCCTTATTCTCCACACTTCTGCCCCTTATTCCTCCACACTTCTGACCCTTATTCCTCCACACTTCTGCCCGTTATTCCTCCACACTTCTGCCCCTTATTCTCCACACTTCTGCTCCTTATTCTCCACAATTCTGCCCCCTTATTCTCCACACTTCTGCCTCTTATTCCTCCACACTTCTGCCCCTTATTCCTCCACACTTCTGCCCCTTATTCCTCCACACTTCTGCTCCTTATTCCTCCACACTTCTGCCCCTTATTCCTCCACACTTCTGCCCCCTTATTCCGCCACACTTCTGCCCCTTATTCCTCCACATTTCTGCCCCTTATTTGTTCCACACTTCTGCCCCTTATTCCTCCACACTTCTGCCCCTTATTCCTCCACACTTCTGCCCCTTATTCTCCACACTTCTGCCCCCTTATTCCTCCACACTTCTGCCCCATTATTCCTCCACACTTCTGCACCCTTATTCTCCACACTTCTGCCCCCTTATTCCTCCACACTTCTGCCCCTTATTCTCCACACTTCTGCCCCTTATTCTCCACACTTCTGCCCCTTATTCTCCACACTTCTGCCCCTTATTCCTCCACACTTCTGCCCCTTATTCCTCCACACTTCTGCCCCTTATTCCTCCACACTTCTGCCCCTTATTCCTCCACACTTCTGCCCCTTATTCCTCCACACTTCTGCCCCTTATTCTCCACACTTCTGCCCCTTATTCCTCCACACTTCTGCCCCTTATTCTCCACACTTCTGCCCCTTATTCTCCACACTTCTGCCCCTTATTCCTCCACACTTCTGCCCCTTATTCTCCACACTTCTGCCCCTTATTCCTCCACACTTCTGCCCCTTATTTCTCCACACTTCTGCCCCTTATTCCTCCACACTTCTGCCCCTTATTCTCCACACTTCTGCCCCTTATTCCTCCACACTTCTGCCCCTTATTCCTCCACACTTCTGCCCCTTATTCTCCACACTTCTGCCCCCTTATTCCTCCACACTTCTGCCCCTTATTCCTCCACACTTCTGCCCCTTATTTGTTCCACACTTCTTCCCCTTATTCCTCCACACTTCTGCCCCTTATTCCTCCACACTTCTGCTCCTTATTCCTCCACACTTCTGCCTCTTATTCCTCCACACTTCTGCCCCTTATTCTCCACACTTCTGCCCCTTATTCCTCCACACTTCTGCCCCTTATTCTCCACACTTCTGCCCCTTATTCTCCACACTTCTGCCCCTTATTCTCCACACTTCTGCCCCTTATTCCTCCACACTTCTGCCCCTTATTCTCCACACTTCTGCCCCTTATTCTCCACACTTCTGCCCCTTATTCTCCACACTTCTGCCCTCTTATTCCTCCACACTTCTGCCCCTTATTCCTCCACACTTCTGCCCCTTATTCTCCACACTTCTGCCCCTTATTCTCCACACTTCTGCCCCTTATTCCTCCACACTTCTGCCTCTTATTCCTCCACACTTCTGCCCCTTATTCTCCACACTTCTGCCCCTTATTCTCCACACTTCTGCCCCTTATTCTCCACACTTCTGCCCCTTATTCTCCACACTTCTGCCCCTTATTCCTCCACACTTCTGCCCCTTATTCTCCACACTTCTGCCCCTTATTCCTCCACACTTCTGCCCCTTATTCTCCACACTTCTGCCCCTTATTCCTCCACACTTCTGCCCCATTATTCCTCCACACTTCTGCACCCTTATTCTCCACACTTCTGCCCCCTTATTCCTCCACACTTCTGCCCCTTATTCTCCACACTTCTGCCCCTTATTCTCCACACTTCTGCCCCTTATTCCTCCACACTTCTGCCCCTTATTCCTCCACACTTCTGCCCCTTATTCTCCACACTTCTGCCCCTTATTCCTCCACACTTCTGCCCCTTATTCTCCACACTTCTGCCCCTTATTCCTCCACACTTCTGCCCCTTATTCTCCACACTTCTGCCCCTTATTCCTCCACACTTCTGCCCCTTATTCTCCACACTTCTGCCCCTTATTCCTCCACACTTCTGCCCCTTATTTCTCCACACTTCTGCCCCTTATTCCTCCACACTTCTGCCCCTTATTCTCCACACTTCTGCTCCTTATTCCTCCACACTTCTGCCCCTTATTCCTCCACACTTCTGCCCCTTATTCCTTCACACTTCTGCCCGTTATTCCTCCACACTTCTGCCCCTTATTCCTCCACACTTCTGCCCCTTATTCTCCACACTTCTGCCCCTTATTCTCCACACTTCTGCCCCTTATTCTCCACACTTCTGCCCCTTATTCCTCCACACTTCTGCCCCTTATTCTCCACACTTCTGCCCCTTATTCCTCCACACTTCTGCCCCTTATTCTCCACACTTCTGCCCCTTATTCCTCCACACTTCTGCCCCATTATTCCTCCACACTTCTGCACCCTTATTCTCCACACTTCTGCCCCCTTATTCCTCCACACTTCTGCCCCTTATTCTCCACACTTCTGCCCCTTATTCTCCACACTTCTGCCCCTTATTCCTCCACACTTCTGCCCCTTATTCCTCCACACTTCTGCCCCTTATTCTCCACACTTCTGCCCCTTATTCTCCACACTTCTGCCCCTTATTCCTCCACACTTCTGCCCCTTATTCTCCACACTTCTGCCCCTTATTCCTCCACACTTCTGCCCCTTATTCTCCACACTTCTGCCCCTTATTCCTCCACACTTCTGCCCCTTATTCTCCACACTTCTGCCCCTTATTCCTCCACACTTCTGCCCCTTATTCCTCCACACTTCTGCCCCTTATTCTCCACACTTCTGCCCCTTATTCTCCACACTTCTGCCCCTTATTCCTCCACACATCTGCCTCTTATTCCTCCACACTTCTGCCCCTTATTCTCCACACTTCTGCCCCTTATTCCTCCACACTTCTGCCCCTTATTCTCCACACTTCTGCCCCTTATTCTCCACACTTCTGCCCCTTATTCTCCACACTTCTGCCCCTTATTCTCCACACTTCTGCCCCTTATTCCTCCACACTTCTGCCCCTTATTCTCCACACTTCTGCCCCTTATTCCTCCACACTTCTGCCCCTTATTCTCCACACTTCTGCCCCTTATTCCTCCACACTTCTGCCCCATTATTCCTCCACACTTCTGCACCCTTATTCTCCACACTTCTGCCCCCTTATTCCTCCACACTTCTGCCCCTTATTCTCCACACTTCTGCCCCTTATTCTCCACACTTCTGCCCCTTATTCCTCCACACTTCTGCCCCTTATTCTCCACACTTCTGTACCTTATTCCTCCACACTTCTGCCTCTTATTCCTCCACACTTCTGCCCCTTATTCTCCACACTTCTGCCCCTTATTCCTCCACACTTCTGCCCCTTATTCTCCACACTTCTATACCTTATTCCTCCACACTTCTGCCTCTTATTCCTCCACACTTCTGCCCCTTATTCCTCCACACTTCTGCTCCTTATTCTCCACACTTCTGCCCCTTATTCCTCCACACTTCTGCCCCTTATTCTCCACACTTCTGCCCCTTATTCTCCACACTTCTGCCCCCTTATTCCTTCACACTTCTGCCCCTTATTCCTCCACACTTCTGCCCCTTATTTGTTCCACACTTCTGCCCCTTATTCCTCCACACTTCTGCCCCTTATTCCTCCACACTTCTGCTCCTTATTCCTCCACACTTCTGCCTCTTATTCCTCCACACTTCTGCCCCTTATTCTCCACACTTCTGCCCCTTATTCTCCACACTTCTGCCCCTTATTCTCCACACTTCTGCCCCTTATTCTCCACACTTCTGCCCCTTATTCTCCACACTTCTGCCCCTTATTCCTCCACACTTTTGCCCCTTATTCTCCACACTTCTGCCCCTTATTCTCCACACTTCTGCCCCTTATTCTCCACACTTCTGCCCCTTATTCCTCCACACTTCTACCCCTTATTCCTCCACACTTCTGCCCCTTATTCTCCACACTTCTGCCCCTTATTCTCCACACTTCTGCCCCTTATTCCTCCACACTTCTGCCTCTTATTCCTCCACACTTCTGCCCCTTATTCTCCACACTTCTGCCCCTTATTCCTCCACACTTCTGCCCCTTATTCTCCACACTTCTGCCCCTTATTCTCCACACTTCTGCCCCTTATTCTCCACACTTCTGCCCCTTATTCTCCACACTTCTGCCCCTTATTCTCCACACTTCTGCCCCTTATTCCTCCACACTTCTGCCCCTTATTCTCCACACTTCTGCCCCTTATTCCTCCACACTTCTGCCCCTTATTCTCCACACTTCTGCCCCTTATTCCTCCACACTTCTGCCCCATTATTCCTCCACACTTCTGCACCCTTATTCTCCACACTTCTGCCCCCTTATTCCTCCACACTTCTGCCCCTTATTCTCCACACTTCTGCCCCTTATTCTCCACACTTCTGCCCCTTATTCCTCCACACTTCTGCCCCTTATTCCTCCACACTTCTGCCCCTTATTCTCCACACTTCTGCCCCTTATTCCTCCACACTTCTGCCCCTTATTCTCCACACTTCTGCCCCTTATTCCTCCACACTTCTGCCCCTTATTTCTCCACACTTCTGCCCCTTATTCCTCCACACTTCTGCCCCTTATTCTCCACACTTCTGCTCCTTATTCCTCCACACTTCTGCCCCTTATTCCTCCACACTTCTGCCCCTTATTCCTCCACACTTCTGCCCCTTATTCCTCCACACTTCTGCCCCTTATTCCTCCACACTTCTGCCCCCTTATTCTCCACACTTCTGCCCCTTATTCCTCCACACTTCTGCCCCTTATTCTCCACACTTCTGCCCCTTATTCTCCACACTTCTGCCCCTTATTCCTCCACACTTCTGCCCCCTTATTCTCCACACTTCTGCCCCTTATTCCTCCACACTTCTGCCCCTTATTCTCCACACTTCTGCCCCTTATTCCTCCACACTTCTGCCCCCTTATTCTCCACACTTCTGCCCCTTATTCTCCACACTTCTGCCTCTTATTCCTCCACACTTCTGCCCCTTATTCCTCCACACTTCTGCCCCTTATTCTCCACACTTCTGCCCCTTATTCTCCACACTTCTGCCCCTTATTCTCCACACTTCTGCCCCTTATTCCTCCACACTTCTGCCCCTTATTCTCCACACTTCTGTACCTTATTCCTCCACACTTCTGCCTCTTATTCCTCCACACTTCTGCCCCTTATTCCTCCACACTTCTGCCCCTTATTCCTCCACACTTCTGCCCCTTATTCTCCACACTTCTGCCCCTTATTCCTCCACACTTCTGCCCCTTATTCTCCACACTTCTGTCCCTTATTCTCCACACTTCTGCCCCTTATTCCTCCACACTTCTGCCCCTTATTCCTCCACACTTCTGCCCCTTATTCCTCCACACTTCTGCCCCTTATTCCTCCACACTTCTGCCCCCTTATTCCTCCACACTTCTGTACCTTATTCCTCCACACTTCTGCCTCTTATTCCTCCACACTTCTGCCCCTTATTCCTCCACACTTCTGCCCCTTATTCCTCCACACTTCTGCCCCTTATTCTCCACACTTCTGTCCCTTATTCTCCACACTTCTGCCCCTTATTCCTCCACACTTCTGCCCCTTATTCTCCACACTTCTGTACCTTATTCCTCCACACTTCTGCCCCTTATTCTCCACACTTCTGCCCCCTTATTCCTCCACACTTCTGCCCCTTATTCCTCCACACTTCTGCCCCTTATTCTGATGGCCGCCCGTTCTTGTCTCTTCAGTGCTCGGAGTTATCATAATTTCTGGGGTTTTTTTGAGGATTGACTTCCGGTTCTTCATGTGACTGACATTTGGGGGGGTTTCCTAGCTGTGGACCTTACCTGTCAATATTTTCTTCTCCAGGCCTCTTAGTTCTCACTTTTGTCCTAGATGATGGGAGAAGTCGCTCATGAAAGAGGTTTATATCCCGTTCTTTATTCATGGTTGTGATATAAGGTAAATTGTGAGTGAGCCCCTCCATGGATGAGAAGCCCCCCGCACATGAATGGTCTCGGGCTTTACTGCTGGCAGACACAGGACTTATGGCAGTGTCACCTTTTCTTCTCTGGACGATCATTCTTCCAGACGTCCCAAAGAGTTTGAGGGGCTTCATCAGAGAAAATAACACAACCTCCGTCCTCTGCCGGCCAACGCCTGCAAAGTTGTTTTCAGACTGTTTTTCCAAGGGAATATTGCATGGCCTATAAGTCTCCTTACACCAGCTTGGCGCTTTAGTCTCCCCATCAGAGGCCTCTCATACATCCAAATCAGATCTTATGCTCTGCACTGAGGAGGGGAAAACACCACGAAACACGTGTCTACAAATGTAGATTCTGGCTCGTTAAGGGGTCGAGATTGACTTTTAGGATTGCTACCACCGTTAGGCAGCGGAGGCGATTTGCATGATCACTAAACCATAGAAATATCCGACTAAAACATCGAAAAACATTGAAGCTGCCAAATTTGTGAAATCAAGATTTATATCTCGAAACTTTTTGCCACGACTGTATTCCAGACGTTAGACAATAGACAATTTTTTGCATGATGCCATCACGCAACAATTAGTATCCACCGAATTATGCTGCATTGGTGTCCTACTCTGATTAATTTCTTAATATTTGTTATATGTCTGCCTAATGATCTGAGCTCCATATATCTCCTGCTCGTGATACCAGTGATTACCACTAGGGGGAGCGTCCTGTATACTGTATTATCATTGAGCATAATGTGTGATCAGTATGCAATGAGCTCCTGAGCTCCACCTAGTGGTAACTGCAGGCACTCAGAATCTAATCTATCAAGCTACATTGTGTCAATGCCGGGAATTCAGGGAAAAACTAAGCTCTGCCCCCCTAGAAAAGACGGGAATCTTAACTTTAATGAAATAATGATAGATGGAGGAATTAAAATCTGTGCTAAAAACATAAGCCAGGGTGAACATATATGCTATGGATTGGACAGGATGATGAACGGCTCATCAGACCCTGAGACGTAGATACTTCATCATTTTATCTGCAAACGTAACTGTAGACGTTCCCGACTTTATGGAGAGTCCTGACCTCTTCTTCTTCTCTCCCGCAGGGGTTTTTCATATTCATTTTTGGCTGTTTGCTTGATAAGAAGGTAAGTGGAATAATTTAAATTAAGCAGAACCAATCAGATTAGACTAATTCAGATTATGATAGATGAGATTGAACCAGATAAGTTCCGACTTTACTGCACTAGATACAATTAGATTAGATTAAAATAGATTACATTAAAAAAAAAAGTTTCACTAGACAACATAGGACTATCTACACTACTTTAAATAAAAATTAGACTAGACTAAATTAGACCAGATTACACGAGATTTATTAGTATAAAATAGATTAGACATTAGACTATGATGAGTTGGATTACACAAGACTAGGATTAAAATATAATATATTAATCTAGACAGAAATAGGATTCCAGTAAAACACCCTGGATTATCTTGGGCCAGACTAAATTAGAACGAAACAAAAAAAAAAAAATAGTTTAGACTAGATTATTTTTTATCAGATGAGATTTATAGACAAAAACTAAAACTAAAGTAGAATATATTCAACGAGATTAAGTTTAGATAACAACAGATGAAAAAGAAAGTGGAGTAAATAAAAAAAAAACAACTAAATAACACTGAATTAGATTAGACAAGATTTAAAATATCGAAATAAATAGAAATAAGAACTAAGTTGAACTAGACAAAGATTAGAGCAGATTAGACTTAAAATGAGACTGCACTAAACTGAATTTGACTAGATGAATCTGTATTATATTAGATAAATTTATATCTGTCTACCAGATTACTCCAGATTACGTTAAACGACACTAGACTATATTAGACTAGACTGGGCTGATCTGTATTAAATTAAACTAAATGGCACTAGCTTAGACTCGATTTAAAATAGATTAAATCTGGTTTTCGTGACTATACTAGATTGGACAAGATTATAGTACAATAGATTAGATTAGACTAGACTGGTCTATATTAGATTATAGTGGACTACACTAGATTAGACTAGATTAAAATGCACTAAATCTGGTTATCTTGACTATACTAGATCGGACAGGATTATATGACATTCGAATAGATTACACTAGACTAGTTCTCGTTATGTTGTCTACACTTGATAAAAAGAAAGCTACATGACATTAAACTAAACAATATCACATTAGACTAGACTGTACTAGATCAGATTGTATTTGACTAGATCTCATCTGTCTTGACTAAACTTGATAAAATAAGCCTAGTCTACACTAAAATAGACTAGATTATTAGACTAGACTGCGATAGATCAGACTAGACTATATTAGAAAAGAATACATTTCACTAGAATAGACTGCACTATATTTAAGAAAACTAGTCTACGTTACATCAGATTATTTTAGATCTGATTATTTTAAATACCCTATATTAGACTAGACTATATTGTACTAGACTACACTAGATTACACTAAATTAGACTAGACTGTGTTGGACTCCACTAGATTAGATTCAACTATTTTTTTTTAAAAAAACAAGACTACAAACAATTAAACTAGACTGTACTAGATTTGACGAGACTATATAACATTAGATTAACTATTTTCATGTTACTAGATTATATTAGATTAGACTAGACTACAATAGATCAGACTAGACTATATTAGATTAAACTAGACTACAGTATATAAGATTATCCTAGAAGTGATTATCTTGACTGCACTGGATTAGATTAGAGTATATTAGACTTTACTTCATTGGATTAGACAAGAATTCACTATATTAGACCCGATTAGATTAGATTATACAACACTATATTAGACTAAACTTTATTAAATTAGATTAGATTGCACCAGATTAGACGTAACTATATTAAATTACAGTAGGCAGTACTAGCTTAGATTTAAACTAAATTAAATTAGATGAGATTACACTGGATTAGACCAGACTTCACTAGTTTAGATTAGACTTCATTATCTTGACTAATCCACATAAGACTAAACTATATTATATTAGACTAGACTAAATTAGACAACATGAGATTAGACTAGTCTATATTGGATTAGAGTAGACTATAATATACTAGATTAAACTAAAATACACTAGATTAGACTAGACTATATTAGAATAAACTCGACTACACCAGATTAGATTATACTACACCTGATTATCTTAATTGAACTAGATTAGACTAGATTATATTAGACCAGAATACATCGGATTAGACAAAAACAGATTAGATTAGATTAGAGTAGACAAAATTAGAATAAACTAGACAACAGTAGATTAGACTAAACTACACTAGATTAGAATAGACTATATTAGAATTGACTAGAATATTATAGATAAAACTAGACTGCACTAGATTAGACTAGAATGCACTGGATCATTTTATACTAAACCTGATTATCTTAACTGCACTAGATTAGACTAGATTATATTAGACTAGACTATGTTGGATTAGACTAGAATACACTAGATTAGACTAGACTATATTAGATTAAATTAGAATTTACTAGATCATATTTTAGATTAGACTAGACTCCACTATATGAAAGAAAACCAGCCTTGACTTGATTAGACTAGATTATATTACATTGCACTGGACTATTTTAGTTGAAACTGAACTGCACTAGATTAGACTATTCTATAATGAATTAGTCTAGTTTAATCTAATATAGTTTAGTCTAATATAATCTAGTCTCATCTAGTGCAGTTAAAATAATCAGGACTAGTCTAATATGATTTAGTGTATTCTAATCTAATATACTCTAGTCTAATCTAGTGTAACCTAATCTAATAGTTTCGTCTAATCTAGACTAGATTAGACTTTATTATATTAGACTAACCTATTTTAGAATATATCAGACTACACTAGATTAGATTAGACTATATTGGATCAGACTACATTAGATTAGATTAGACTACACTAGATTAGATTAGACTAGACTAGATTAGATTATACTAGATTAGATTAGACTACACTAGATTAGAACAGACTACACTAGATTAGACTACACTAGATTAGATCAGACTACACTAGATTAGATTAGACTACACTAGATTAGACTATATAGGATTAGACTACACTAGATTAGATCAGACTATATTAGATCAGACTACATTAGATTAAATTAAACTGCATTGGATAAGCCTACACTAGATTAGATCAGACTACACTAGATTAGATTAGACTATATTGGATCAGACTACACTAGATTAGATTAGACCATGTTGGATCAGACTACACTAGATTGGATTAGATTACACTAGATTAGATTAGACTATATTAGATTAGACTACACTAGATTAGATTAGACTATATTGGATCAGACTACACTAGATTAGATTATACTATATTGGATCTGACTACATTAGATTAGATTAGACTATTTTGGATCAGACTACACTAGATTAGATTAGACCATGTTGGATCAGACTACACTAGATTAGATTAGACTATATTAGACCAGACTACACTAGATTAGATTAGACTGTATTGGATCAGACTACACTAGATTAGATCAGACTACACTAGATTACACTATATTGGATCAGACTACACTAGATTAGTTTAGACCATGTTAGATTAGACTACACTAGATTAGATTAGACTATGTTAGATTAGACTACACTAGATTAGACTGTATTGGATCAGACTACACTAGATTAGATTAGACTATATTGGATTAGACTACACTAGATTAGATCAGACTATATTAGATCAGACTACATTAGATTAAATTAAACTGCATTGGATAAGCCTACACTAGATTAGATCAGACTACACTAGATTAGATTAGACTATATTGGATCAGACTACACTAGATTAGATTAGACCATGTTGGATCAGACTACACTAGATTGGATTAGATTACACTAGATTAGATTAGACTATATTAGATTAGACTACACTAGATTAGATTAGACTATATTGGATCAGACTACACTAGATTAGATTATACTATATTGGATCTGACTACATTAGATTAGATTAGACTATTTTGGATCAGACTACACTAGATTAGATTAGACCATGTTGGATCAGACTACACTAGATTAGATTAGACTATATTAGACCAGACTACACTAGATTAGATTAGACTGTATTGGATCAGACTACACTAGATTAGATCAGACTACACTAGATTACACTATATTGGATCAGACTACACTAGATTAGTTTAGACCATGTTAGATTAGACTACACTAGATTAGATTAGACTATGTTAGATTAGACTACACTAGATTAGACTGTATTGGATCAGACTACACTAGATTAGATTAGACTATATTGGATTAGACTACACTAGATTAGATCAGACTACACTAGATTAGATTAGACTATGTTAGATCAGACTGCACTAGATTAGATTAGACTATATTAGATCAGACTACACTAGATTAGACTGTATTGGATCAGACTACACTAGATTAGATTAGACTATATTGGATTAGACTACACTAGATTAGATCAGACTGCACTAGATTAGATCAGACTACACTAGATTAGATTAGACTATGTTAGATTAGACTACACTAGATTAGATTAGACTATATTGGATCAGACTACACTAGATTAGATTAGACTATATTGGATCAGACTACACTAGATTAGATTAGACTATATTGGATCAGACTACACTAGATTAAATTAGACTATTTTGGGTCAGACTACACTAGATTAGATTAGACCATGTTGGATCAGACTACACTAGATTGGATTAGACTACACTAGATTAGATTAGACTATATTAGATTAGACTACACTAGATTAGATTAGACCATGTTGGATCAGACTACACTAGATTGGATTAGACTACACTATATTAGATCAGACTACACCAGATTAGATTATATTAGATCAGACTACACTAGATTAGATTAGATTAGATCAGACTACACTAGATTAGACTGTATTGGATCAGACTACACTAGATTAGATTAGACTATATTGGATTAGACTACACTAGATTAGATCAGACTGCACTAGATTAGATCAGACTACACTAGATTAGATTAGACTATGTTAGATTAGACTACACTAGATTAGATTAGACTATATTGGATCAGACTACACTAGATTAGATTAGACTATATTGGATCAGACTACACTAGATTAGATTAGACTATATTGGATCAGACTACACTAGATTAAATTAGACTATTTTGGGTCAGACTACACTAGATTAGATTAGACCATGTTGGATCAGACTACACTAGATTGGATTAGACTACACTAGATTAGATTAGACTATATTAGATTAGACTACACTAGATTAGATTAGACCATGTTGGATCAGACTACACTAGATTGGATTAGACTACACTATATTAGATCAGACTACACCAGATTAGATTATATTAGATCAGACTACACTAGATTAGATTAGATTAGATCAGACTACACTAGATTAGACTATATTAGATCAGACTACACTAGATTAGATCAGACTACACTATATTAGACTATATTAGATCAGACTACACTAGATTAGATTAGACTATATTAGATCAGACTACACTAGATTAGATTAGACTACATTGGATTAGATTTGCTCAGGTTGCAGTAGATTAGATTAGACTAGAATGAATAATATTTATAGTGTAACGTACATTTTATGTTCCAGGTGATGGATATGATAAAGAAGAGGATGTCGAAGACCCCCGTATTCAGCAGCACGGTAAGCGAGATACTGATCAATGTCGCCCCGGAGGCTCCTGTAAGAAATAACAATGACTATCACTATTCTGGTGGGTGCGCGCCCCCCAATATTACAGCTGAGCCCCTCCTGGTGACACGTCTCCCCCCCAGCGCTGGCTGGACGCGCCCCACTAAAGTGATATGATTGGGACTTGTTCCCTTTGTCCTTTCTTCCCCTCCCCGGCCGTCCACCTTCCCAATCACTGGACCCCCCGCTCTTGTATGGATATTGTATCTCCTCGTCCTGATATTTATTTCCCCGCAGGCTACAACCGTCAGCTCCTATTAAGGATCCAGGAGATGGTAAGAGGACTTCAGTACACTGTGCCCTAAAATAATGCAGTGATGGACGTCCGGAAAGATCCAGAGCAGCTGTAGTCGGCATCCGGGAAGCTGAGGTATAGGAGCTGTTTGCGGATCAGTCGCTGTGCCGCTGTGCCCTGTGATATGAAGGGAACATTCAGCTCCGAATTTACATTTTACGAGAACATTGACCACCGCATCTCCTCCACGTCACAGGCAGCACAAGCCCAACTAAGGGCCAATAGTGTGAGGGCCCCAACAGACGGCTCCTTATGTCTCAGCTTCCTGGACGTCCATGAGGACAATGTGAGGACAAGTGGTTCGTTAGTGGAGGACAATGTGAGGACAGGTGGTTTGTTAGTGGAGGACTATGTGAGGACAGGTGGTTCGTTAGTGGAGGACAATGTGAGGACAGGTGGTTTGTTAGTGGAGGACTATGTGAGGACAGGTGGTTCGTTAGTGGAGGACAATGTGAGGACAGGTGGTTCGTTAGTGGAGGACTATGTGAGGACAGCTGGTTCGTTAGTGGAGGACAATGTGAGGACAGGTGGTTCGTTAGTGGAGGATAATGTGAGGACAGGTGGTTCCTTAGTGGAGGACAATGTGAGGACAGGTGGTTTGTTAGTGGAGGACTATGTGAGGACAGATGGTTCGTTAGTGGAGGACAATGTGAGGATAGGTGGTTCATTAGTGCAGTTATTTCTGAGGCTTTTGGTGGTGTTAGACCTTAAAGTAAAAATCCATGAAATGTCTAAATTCACCGTCCCCCACCCACCTAAAAGCCCAATCCCTTAAAAAAAAGACCCTCCACCCTTGGTCCGTTGCCCACCTAAAAGCCCAATCCCTAAAGAAAAAGACCCTCCACCCTTGGGCCGGCGCCCTCTCCAGTGTTTGATATTATTGCAATATCTGTGTTCAAAGGTGGGAAAGGTCTATGGGTAAAAGGTAACAATCAAAGCCCCCTTCTCTTTTCCATACGACCCCCATCTGCCAAATGGGGACCTTCATGCTTCTTTCCCCATCACTTAAAGCCAGTAGGAAGTGTTGGCCTAGTCTGAGTTATTACAGATACAGGACATAATGAGCAAACATTGGGGTGTCAGGCTTAGTGGTTACAGACTAAACTGAAATTAGACTAAACTAAAGTAGGTTAGAATAGATTAGTCTAGACTACAGTATGTTAGACAAGCTTATACTAGACTGGGGTAAGCTAGGGTAGACTAGACTAGAGTAGGATAGAATAGACTAGACTAGAGTAAGATAGACTAGAGTAGGATAGAATAGACTAGTCTAGAGTAGGATAGACTAGACTAGAGTAGGATAGAATAGACTAGACTAGAGTAGGATAGAATAGACTAGACTAGAGTAGGATACAATAGACTAGACTAGACTAGAGTAAGATAGAATAGACTAGACTAGAGTAGGATAGAATAGACTAGAGTAGGATAGAATAGACTAGACTAGAGTGGGATAGAATAGACTAGACTAGATTAGGATAGAATAGACTAGACTAGAGTAGGATAAAATAGACTAGAGTAGGATAGAATAGACTAGACTAGAGTAGGATACAATAGATTAGACTAGAGTAAGATAGAATAGACTAGAGTAGAGTAAGATAGAATAGACTAGACTAGAGTAGGATAGAATAGACTAGACTAGAGTAGGATAGAATAGACTAGACTAGAGTAGGATAGACTAGACTAGAGTAGGATAGACTATACTAGAGTAGGATAGAATAGACTAGACTAGAGTAGGATAGAATAGACTAGACTAGAGGTAGGATAGAATAGACTAGACTAGAGTAGGATAGACTACAATAGGTTAGAATAGATTACACTTGACTACAGTAAATTAGAATAAATTATACTAGAGTAGATTCGGTTACAGTATGATAGAATAGCTTAGTCTAGACTATAGTATGTTAGACAAGCTTATACTAGACTAGAGTAAGTTAGAATAGACTAGAGTAGGCTAGACTACAGTAGGTTAGAATAGATTAGTCTAGACTAGAGTAGATTGAAATAGATTAGACTAGAGTAAATTAGACTACATTATACTACAGTAGGTTAAATATATTAGTATAGACTGGGGTAGATTAGAATATATTACACTAAACTAGAGAAGGTTAAATGACTCTAGACTAGAGTAGGCTAGACAAGTTTATATTAGACTAGAGTAGATTAGACTAGATTACCATATGTTACAATAGATTAGACTAGAGTAGATAAGGCTACAGTAAAATAGAATAGATTAGTCTGGATTAGAGGAGGTTGGAATAGATTATGCTAGCATTAGGTAGTAGATTAGGCTACAGATTAGTGTAGAGTAGTATAAATTAGAATAGATTACACTAAACTAGAAGGTTAAATGACTCTAGACTAGAGTAGGCTAGAACTGTTTAGACGAGACTATAGTAGATAAGATTAGACGACTGGATTAGGTTAGGATAGATTACAGTAGACTTGAAAATAATGAGAATTACGTTAAATTGCACCAGACTACACTATGTGAGACCAGGATACATTTGGGCAAATATTTGCTTAGCACAGATTGTCTTAGATTTGAGTAATTGACATTAGACACAGCTAGCGTATACTCGATTTGATTAGACTGGAGTAGGCTACAATAGACTAAAATTTAGCTACTTGTCATCTTTGTCTCCACTGTCAATCAAGAAGAGAGGGCGTCTTGTGCAGGGGTAATGTCACTGTTCCCTTTGAGTATTTTACATTAGTCCAGACTAGAATAACATGCCCGACAATGGTTCAAATTAAATATAAGTAGTTTGGAATAGATTAGACTAGAATAGAAAACACTCCGCACTTTACTCCTCGTTAGACTGGACGAGGCTACATATAAGCAGACGCGCGCGGACGGGCTAAACTCCACCAACTTAGACGAGACTAGAGAATTCACTACAATAAAATGTGATCAGATTACAATATTTTAGACTAGAGCAGATTAGGACAGACTAGTGGAGAGTGCACTCAAGCAGGTGACACTTCACTAAACTACTCTGAATTAGATTAGACTAAAAGATTAAACTTAAACTAAATCAGACTGGGCTGAGCACAATGAACTACTCTAGATTAGGCAAGACCGATGGGGAACTAGGCAAACTTTACATAAATTAGTAGTATAGGCGAATATAAGAAACATTGTAATAAAACTTATAAGTGAAATCTGCTTCTCTCAGTGAGACACTTCTTCCCCCTCCTGACTCCTGAACTTGAGATGGCAGATTACTTAGCCTTCCACAAGGAAGACAATAGAGCAGAGTGAGAAAACAAGCAGAGGGAGACATAGAAAGATCGTGCTGAGCTTTCTCACAAGTCTTTTACCTGATCTCAGAGCTGGATTCACATCTACACTGCTCAGTGCTGCTGTATAATTTCCTCCATACTCCTGCTGCTTCTCTCTCTCATATACACAGGGCGACTTATTATAGAAAGTTACCTTTTACATCAGATTAGATTAGACTGGGCTGGACAGTTTTACATTATCAGCCTTCTTCCAATTTTTTTCTCCCCCCTCCCTATAGGTTTTGCAGAGTGCACAGACTACAGCTCATTACAAGAACACAGACTCAACACCTATTCCTGAGGATTAGATGCCGCCATCCAGATGCTTCTCACGGATTATACCCCATTGTCTCTATTTTGTCTAAGGGTCACCCTCTGCTACATACCTATACTGGAAAGGGGCAGCCCAAAACATTCACCTGTCCGGCTGATTAAAGGGCACTAGGGTGACTCCTGGTTGGTTCCTTCTCTCATTTTTGGTATTGGTGTCCTTCTCATAGGCCATAGGTGGTCAGGACAGTGCATTAAGGGGACCATGGGAGGAACGATTTACCTATAGCAGCCATTACAGCGCCTCCTGCACTCAGTGGGCACCATCATACCCTTCCCGGCAATGTAGGAAGCTCCACGTTGTAACCTTTGTCATTTCACCCCATATTTTTATCTCTAGCTATATATTGTAGAGTAGATTGTAAGCTCAGTGGGCGAGCCACCTCTCTCCTTGTCTTTCTATGTTGTGACCTTTTCGCTGTAAATAAACCTAAATGGACTCAATGTGACTTCTCCTTTTATTACATAAATCTGTTCTGCAAAAGTTCTCAATGTCAATGAGCTGCACGTAAAGCTAGAAGAATATTATTGTGCAGCGTACTGAAAGTCCCAATCATAGCAGACAGTCCGTACACTGTGGATCTACAGAGGGGAGGGTGAGATAACAGTGAAAAACCTAAAATAATAACTCTACTGTTACCTTCTCTCTAGCTCACAGTGATACTTTTTATATCAGTGCAGCAAAATTTTAGGGCATTTCTTAAAAATTTGGCCCCAGTTTCTTTCCTGTTAAAGCTGTAAAGCTGGCACTATAAGTGTTAACAAGCGCTATTAAAGGAACAGACCAATGCTCTCCCACACACAAAAAATCAACACAATATACAAAACTAAAAATGTATTCAGCATCTCCTGCTTGTTCAGTGTCTGCGAACCTGATGATTTTTCACTAAAAACACCACAATTTCCAGTGCATGTCCTCTAACTGTCCGGGAAACGTAGTCACCGAAGCACAAGAACTGACTTCACTTTCATCTTATCTCAAATTTTCGAACAAATTCTAAAATGAATCATATCACACAGTGCCCCCACAATAACAGCAATAAACAGTGCCCCCTGTAGGGTAGCTGCTTGGATAAACATGGCACAAGGTTTTCTATCAAAACATGTACAGCACCATGGAATCGTTGGTGCTATATAAATGAATAATAAAAAACAGCATGTAGTTTATTGTCCATCATAAACTTTACAGCTCCAAAATGAAAACAGCCTTCCTTCAGCATCAATGGATAACGTAAATAGTCCTTTACTTCCGGCAGACTGAAACAACATAAATGTAGCTGCTTCACCAACCTCTGTACTCCCAGCAGCAGCTCACACTTGTATTAAACGTGTTCACCAAACAAACACCTCTCTGCTTGGCTCCAGCCACAAATCTCTTTGCAGAGCAGATTAACCAGCAGCTTAGCCTTTCTCCAGTCTCAACACACTCAACATTTCTGAGCTAAACCAGCTGCTGTTAACAGGCCTGTAAACCCCGGACTGGATCATAGGATTGACTTTTCCCAGCCAGGTTCTTTTAGTTCAAAAACCCTGCTCCAGTCACATTAAACCCTCTCAGTAACCTAGTGTTTCAAGCGGGGCAAGAGGAGATTGCATGTAGCAATGCCCAAATTTTGGAGCAGCCACGGTCACACGAAGGCGACAATGGGAAAGTGCAATTATTGTTGCAGAGGTGGATGATGATGATGAGACACAATTGCCAGAAAGTCAGGAGGAGAACCAGGGTACGGAAGTGTAAGACGAGGTGGTGGACGATGAAGTCACTGACCCAACCTGGCAAGGTGACATGCAGAGCGAGGACAGCAGCACACAGGGGAAAGGAGGCATAGCACCACAAAATGCAAGAACAAGCAGTGTGGTGGCCGCAGACACAAGGCGGGAAAGTGTTCCCCGTAACATCAACACAACGGAAGTTGCCAGTACAACTGTTAGGTCTTCCCGAGTCTGGTTGTTTTTTAAAGACTGTCAAGATAACCCTAAAAAGGTCATTTGCAACATCTGCTGGGACAGCATCATCAGAGGCAGCAAAACTACCAGCCTGACCAACACCAGCACGCTCAGGAACATGGCAGCAAAGCACCCGACTAGGTGGGCCGAAAGCCAGTTTCCAGAAACAGTGTCTACTGGTGACACCGCTACTTGTTCCACTGTTGTGCATGCACGCCAATCCAATGTCCATGGCGCATGCGAAGATGCCTCCCGCCCTGCACCTGTCATTGCACACTCGCAACTACTACCATCAGCAACCACGTCTTTGTCCCAGCGCAGCGTTCAGTTGTCCCTACCCCATTCCTTGGAACGCAAGCGCAAATACATAGCCAATGCCCCACAGGCCACACTTCTAAACTCACACATTTCTTGAATGCTGGCACTCGAAATGTTGCCTTTTAGACTCGTGGAGATGGAAGCTTTCCGCAACCTGACGACGGTGGCCGTCCCTCGGTACTCGGTCTCCAGCCGCCACTATTTCTCAACGTTACTGGGAAAGTCCACCTAACCACGGACACGTGAACAAGTGCTTGTGGCCAGGGACTGTACATCTCGCTGACGGCACACTGGGTTAATAAAGTGGAAGCCGGGACCCAAGTCCTCGCGACACCGAGGATTGCGGGCCTTGAGTCAATCAGAGTTGCCCCCACATTCTACTGCTCCTGCACCTCCTCATCCTCAGCCTCCATCTCTGAAATGACCACATCAGTCGGAACTGGAAGCACTGCAGCACTGCCTCAGTCAAGGGGCAACAGGCACTGTTGAAGCTAATATGCTTAGGGGACAAACCGCACACCTCTGAAGAGTTGTTGACAGCTGTAACAGAGCAGGCAGATCTGTGGCTGTCACCGCTGAACCTACAGCCAGGCATGGTCGAGTGCGACAATGGCCGGAACCCGGTGGCGGCTCTGAAGCTAGGCAACCTCACACACGTACCATGCCCGGCCCATGTGCTCAACCTAGTGGTTCAGCGGTTTCTCAAAACCTACCCAGATCTGCCGAATCTGCTTGTCAAAGTACAACGCCTGTCTGCCCATTTCAGAATGCCACCTACAGCTTTTGCCGCCCTTGCCGTGCTTCAGCAGCATTTGCAGCTTCCGGTTCACCAACTGGTGTGCGATGTCAACACGCATTGGAACTCAACCATGCAGATGTTGAAAGGATTTGTGAGCAGAAGAGGGCAGTTGTTGACTACCAGCATCAACAAGGCCGTCGGTATTCAGTTCAGACTCCACACATAAGACCTCCGGAGTGGACATGGATGTCAGACATATGTACCATCCTCCAAAACTTTGAGGACTCCACCAAGATGGTGAGCGGCGATGACGCCATAAGTAGCATCACCATCCCGCTTCTCTGTCTTCTGAAACGCTCGCTGCTCACAATAAAAAAGGAGGCATTGCAGGCGGAGCACGATGAGATGGAGCAAGGAAGCATACAAGGTGATTACACACAGCCCAGCCTCGTCTCATCCCAACGGGGATTGGGTGCTAATGGGTAGGAGGAGGATGAGGAGGAACACTAGTTGGTTTCCTGCGCTACAGACGGTACTACCCACACAACTGCCAAACCATCTGTTCAGCGTGGATGGCCTCAGGAAAGGGAGAATGAGGAGGAGGATGAGGAGGAGAGCATGGTCAGTCATCCTCTTGTTCAGGACAGGGAATTCTTGGCTGGTGGCATTCTGGTACACATAGCTGACTTTATATTCCTCTGCCTTTCCCATGACCCTCGTGTAGTATGCATTTTGGCCAACAATAATTGCTGGTTGGTCAGAATTCTAGACCCGCGCTACAAGCATAACTTTATATCTCTCATTCCAGTGGTGGAGAGGTCTAATAAAATGTTGCAGTACCAGAAGGCCCTTGTTGCGGTACTATTAAAAAAATTCCAATCTGAAAAAGCGGTCGGCAGAGGTCACAGTTCCTTGGACAACCAAGGAGTACAGACGAGAGAGACACAAATACGACGCAGCAGAGGCAGGGGAACACTGTCAAAGGTGTGGGACATTTTTTTCAGACCCTCCCATCACACAGGCCCTGATGTGCGGGGCATTCTGACAAGGAGGGAAAAGTTTTGGAAGATTCTGAGGGAGTACCTTGCCGACCGTACCAACGTCCTCCATGATTCCACTGTGCCTTATATTTATTGGGTATCCAAGCTGGACACGTGGAATGAACTGGCTCTTATGCCTTGGAGGTCCTGGTTTGCGCTGCCGCCAGCGTTTTATCAGAGCGGGTTTTTAGTGCCGCTGGTGGAATTATAACTGATAAGCGCATCCACCTGTCAACTGAAAATGCTGGCAGGCTGACTCTTATAAAAATGAACAAGGGCTGGATTGGGCCAGACTTCTCAACATCACCGAATGATAGCAGCGTAACATAAACTCAAATCCAGTGTCTTTTCTTGGGAGGTGTATTCCCATGCACCTCTTCACACCCACACATGGGTATACACTTCCTGATTTTGGCTATTTGCTCTTGTCCTCCTCCTTCTCCTCATCCTGCACCACCATATCACCAGGGTGACCGTGGTCCATGATGCAACACCCACATAATTTTTTTAAGGGTGTTTATGATGCCCGTAGGAATTTTTTTTAGAGGCCTACCTCTAACATTCTGTATCATATACAGTATGTTCATGTATACCCCCGAGGGGTAAATGTCTTCCCCATGCTGTTCCCATGTCATTTGAGCACTGTTCCCATCAATTTGGTTAATTTTTAGGCCCTCTGCAGACCGCCGGGGGGGAGCCCCCTGAAAAATGCTGGAGTTTCCCATAGACTTACATTGGGCTCGTTGCTCGGGTCGAGCACCCGAGCATTCCAATGTGCTCGACCCGAGCACCGAGCACCCGAGCATTTTAGTGCTCGCTCATCACTAGTTGTAATTTTACCCCATTATTTTTATGGCAGTAGAATATTCGCCTGTTCTGAGCTGCGCAGACATCTGATCCTTCCTGTTATTATTTCATCCTGGTTTCTGATATTCAAATATTCCTGACTCTCGTTATCTCCCGTCCTGCACTCACTGTCTGCACCGACCAGGATGAAGGCGTCAGGATCCCCGCTCCACCTAATCCTCCTCATCTGCTTCACACCCTGTGCAGTAAGTCCCCGCATACATACAGAAAGCTACCATGATGAGTAGTAGAATCTGTGGTGTTACATAGGACTGCAGGTGACAACTACTACATTATCTGTACTCAGAGAGTTATCACTGTGTTATCTGTGGTGTTACATAGGACTGCAGGTGACATCTACTACATTATCTGTACTCAGAGAGTTATCACTGTGTTATCTGTGGTGTTACATAGGACTGCAGGTGACATCTACTATATTATCTGTACTCAGAGAGTTATCACTGTGTTATCTGTGGTGTTACATAGGATTGCAGGTGACATCTACTACATTATCTGTACTCAGAGAGTTAACACTGTGTTATCTGTGGTGTTACATAGGACTGCAGGTGACATCTACTACATTATCTGTACTCAGAGAGTTATCACTGTGTTATCTGTGGTGTTACATAGGACTGCAGGTGACATCTACTACATTATCTGTACTCAGAGAGTGATCACTGTGTTATCTGTGGTGTTACATAGGACTGCAGGTGACATCTACTACATTATCTGTACTCAGAGAGTGATCACTGTGTTATCTGTGGTGTTACATAGGACTGCAGGTGACATCTACTACATTATCTGTACTCAGAGAGTGATCACTGTGTTATCTGTGGTGTTACATAGGACTGCAGGTGACATCTACTACATTATCTGTACTCAGAGAGTGATCACTGTGTTATCTGTGGTGTTACATAGGACTGCAGGTGACAACTACTACATTATCTGTACTCAGAGAGTTATCACTGTGTTATCTGTGGTGTTACATAGGACTGCAGGTGACATCTACTACATTATCTGTACTCAGAGAGTTATCACTGTGTTATCTGTGGTGTTACATAGGACTGCAGGTGACATCTACTACATTATCTGTACTCAGAGAGTGATCACTGTGCTATCTGTGGTGTTACATAGGACTGCAGGTGACATCTACTACATTATCTGTACTCAGAGAGGTATCACTGTGTTATCTGTGGTGTTACATAGGACTGCAGGTAACATCTACTACATTATCTGTTCTCAGAGAGTTATCACTGCGTTATCTGTGGTGTTACATAGGACTGCAGGTGACATCTACTACATTATCTGTACTCAGAGAGTTATCACTGTGTTATCTGTGGTGTTACATAGGACTGCAGGTGTCATCTACTACATTATCTGTACTCAGAGAGTTATCACTGTGTTATCTGTGGTGTTACATAGGACTGCAGGTGTCATCTACTACATTATCTGTACTCAGAGAGTTATCACTGCGTTATCTGTGGTGTTACATAGGACTGCAGGTGACATCTACTATATTATCTGTACTCAGAGAGTTATCACTGTGTTATCTGTGGTGTTACATAGGACTGCAGGTGACATCTACTACATTATCTGTACTCAGAGAGTTATCACTGTGTTATCTGTGGTGTTACATAGGACTGCAGGTGACATCTACTACATTATCTGTACTCAGAGAGTTATCACTGTGTTATCTGTGGTGTTACATAGGACTGCAGGTGACATCTACTATGTTATCTGTACTCAGAGAGTTATCACTGTGTTATCTGTGGTGTTACATAGGACTGCAGGTGACAACTACTACATTGTCTGTACTCAGAGAGTTATCACTGTGTTATCTGTGGTGTTACATAGGACTGCAGGTGACATCTACTACATTATCTGTACTCAGAGAGTTATCACTGTGTTATCTGTGGTGTTACATAGGACTGCAGGTGACATCTACTATGTTATCTGTACTCAGAGAGTTATCACTGTGTTATCTGTGGTGTTACATAGGACTGCAGGTGATATCTACTACATTATCTGTACTCAGAGAGTTATCACAGTGTTATCTGTGGTGTTACATAGGACTGCAGGTGACATCTACTACGTTATCTGTACTCAGAGAGGTATCACTGTGTTATCTGTGGTGTTACATAGGACTGCAGGTGACAACTACTACATTGTCTGTACTCAGAGAGTTATCACTGTGTTATCTGTGGTGTTAAATAGGACTGCAGGTGACATCTACTACATTATCTGTACTCAGAGAGTTATCACTGTGTTATCTGTGGTGTTACATAGGACTGCAGGTGACATCTACTATGTTATCTGTACTCAGAGAGTTATCACTGTGTTATCTGTGGAGTTACATGGGACTGCAGGTGATATCTACTACATTATCTGTACTCAGAGAGTTATCACTGTGTTATCTGTGGTGTTACATAGGACTGCAGGTGACATCTACTATGTTATCTGTACTCAGAGAGTTATCACTGTGTTATCTGTGGAGTTACATAGGACTGCAGGTGACAACTACTACATTGTCTGTACTCAGAGAGTTATCACTGTGTTATCTGTGGTGTTACATAGGACTGCAGGTGACAACTACTACATTGTCTGTACTCAGAGAGTTATCACAGTGTTATCTGTGGTGTTACATAGGACTGCAGGTGACATCTACTACATTATCTGTACTCAGAGAGTTATCACTGTGTTATCTGTGGTGTTACATAGGACTGCAGGTGACATCTACTATGTTATCTGTACTCAGAGAGTTATCACTGTGTTATCTGTGGAGTTACATGGGACTGCAGGTGATATCTACTACATTATCTGTACTCAGAGAGTTATCACTGTGTTATCTGTGGTGTTACATAGGACTGCAGGTGACATCTACTACATTATCTGTACTCAGAGAGTTATCACAGTGTTATCTGTGGTGTTACATAGGACTGCAGGTGACATCTACTACATTATCTGTACTCAGAGAGTTATGACTGTGTTATCTGTGGTGTTACATAGGACTGCAGGTGACATCTACTACATTATCTGTACTCAGAGAGATATCACTGTGTTATCTGTGGTGTTACATAGGACTGCAGGTGACATCTACTACATTATCTGTACTCAGAGAGATATCACTGTGTTATCTGTGGTGTTACATAGGACTGCAGGTGACATCTACTACATTATCTGTAATCAGAGAGTTATCACTGTATTATCTGTGGTGTTACATAGGACTGCAGGTGACATCTACTACATTATCTGTACTCAGAGAGTTATCACTGTGTTATCTGTGGTGTTACATAGGACTGCAGGTAACATCTACTACATTATCTGTGCTCAGAGAGTTATTATTGCGTTATCTGTGGTGTTACATAGGACTGCAGGTGACATCTACTACATTATCTGTACTCAGAGAGATATCACTGTGTTATCTGTGGTGTTACATAGGACTGCAGGTGACATCTACTACATTATCTGTACTCAGAGAGTTATCACTGTGTTATCTGTGGTGTTACATAGGACTGCAGGTGACATCTACTACATTATCTGTACTCAGAGAGATATCACTGTGTTATCTGTGGTGTTACATAGGACTGCAGGTGACATCTACTACATTATCTGTACTCAGAGAGTTATCAATGTGTTATCTGTGGTCTTACATAGGACTGCAGGTGACATCTACTACATTATTTGTACTCAGAGAGTTATCAATGTGTTATCTGTGGTCTTACATAGGACTGCAGGTGACATCCACTACAATAGCTGTACTCAGAGAGTTGTCACTGTGTTATCTGTGGTGTTACATAGGACTGCAGGTGACATCTATTACATTATCTGTACTCAGAGCGTTATCACTGTGTTATCTGTGGTGTTACATAGGACTGCAGGTGACATCTACTACATTATCTGTACTCAGAGAGTTATCACTGTGTTATCTGTGGTGTTACATAGGACTGCAGGTGACATCTACTACATTATCTGTACTCAGAGAGTTATCACTGTGTTATCTGTGGTGTTACATAGGACTGCAGGTGACATCTATTACATTATCTGTACTCAGAGCGTTATCACTGTGTTATCTGTGGTGTTACATAGGACTGCAGGTGACATCTACTACATTATCTGTACTCAGAGAGTGATCACTGTGTTATCTGTGGTGTTACATAGGACTGCAGGTGACATCTACTACATTATCTGTACTCAAACAGTTATCACTGTGTTATCTGTGGTGTTACATAGGACTGCAGGTAACATCTACTACATTATCTGTACTCAGAGAGTTATCACTGTGTTATCTGTGGTGTTACATAGGACTGCAGGTGACATCTACTACATTATCTGTACTCAGAGAGTTATCACTGTGTTATCTGTGGTGTTACATAGGACTGCAGGTGTCATCTACTACATTATCTGTACTCAGAGAGTTATCACTGTGTTATCTGTGGTGTTACATAGGACTGCAGGTGACATCTACTACATTATCTGTACTCAGAGAGGTATCACTGTGTTATCTGTGGTGTTACATAGGACTGCAGGTGACATCTACCACATTATCTGTACTCAGAGAGTTATCACTGTGTTATATGTGGTGTTACATAGGACTGCAGGAGACATCAACTACATTATCTGTACTCAGAGAGTTATCACTGTGTTATCCGTGGTGTTACATAGGACTGCAGGTGACATCTACTACATTATCTGTACTCAGAGAGTTATCACTGTGTTATCTGTGGTGTTACATAGGACTGCAGGTGACATCTTCTACATTATCTGTACTCAGAGAGTTATCACTGTGTTATCCGTGGTGTTACATAGGACTGCAGGTGACATCTACTACATTATCTGTACTCAGAGAGTTATCACTGTGTTATCTGTGGTGTTACATAGGACTGCAGGAGACATCAACTACATTATCTGTACTCAGAGCGTTATCACTGTGTTATCTGTGGTGTTACATAGGACTGCAGGAGACATCAACTACATTATCTGTACTCAGAGAGTTATCACTGTGTTATCTGTGGTGTTACATAGGACTGCAGGTAACATCTACTACATTATCTGTACTCAGAGAGTTATCACTGTGTTATCTGTGGTGTTACATAGGACTGCAGGTGACATCTACTACATTATCTGTACTCAGAGAGTTATCACTGTGTTATCTGTGGTGTTACATAGGACTGCAGGTGACATCTGCTACATTATCTGTACTCAGAGAGATATCACTGTGTTATCTGTGATGTTACATAGGACTGCAGGTGACATCTACTACATTATCTGTACTCAGAGAGTTATCACTGTGTTATCTGTGGTGTTACATAGGACTGCAGGTGTCATCTACTACATTATCTGTACTCAGAGAGTTATCACTGTGTTATCTGTGGTGTTACATAGGACTGCAGGTGTCATCTACTACATTATCTGTACTCAGAGAGTTATCACTGTGTTATCTGTGGTGTTACATAGGACTGCAGGTGTCATCTACTACATTATCTGTACTCAGAGAGTTATCACTGTGTTATCTGTGGTGTTACATAGGACTGCAGGTGTCATCTACTACATTATCTGTACTCAGAGAGTTATCACTGTGTTATCTGTGGTGTTACATAGGACTGCAGGTGACATCTACTACATTATCTGTACTCAGAGAGTTATCACTGTGTTATCTGTGGTGTTACATAGGACTGCAGGTGACATCTACTACATTATCTGTAATCAGAGAGTTATCACTGTATTATCTGTGGTGTTACATAGGACTGCAGATTACATCTACTACATTATCTGTGCTCAGAGAGTTATTATTGCGTTATCTGTGGTGTTACATAGGACTGCAGGTGACATCTACTACATTATCTGTACTCAGAGAGATATCACTGTGTTATCTGTAGTGTTACATAGGACTGCAGGTGACATCTACTACATTATCTGTACTCAGAGAGTTATCACTGTGTTATCTGTGGTGTTACATAGGACTGCAGGTGACATCTACTACATTATCTGTACTCAGAGAGTTATCACTGTGTTATCTGTGGTGTTACATAGGACTGCAGGTGTCATCTACTACATTATCTGTACTCAGAGAGTTATCACTGTGTTATCTGTGGTGTTACATAGGACTGCAGGTGACATCTACTACATTATCTGTACTCAGAGAGTTATCACTGTGTTATCTGTGGTGTTACATAGGACTGCAGGTGACATCTACTACATTATTTGTACTCAGAGAGTTATCAATGTGTTATCTGTGGTCTTACATAGGACTGCAGGTGACATCCACTACAATAGCTGTACTCAGAGAGTTGTCACTGTGTTATCTGTGGTGTTACATAGGACTGCAGGTGACATCTATTACATTATCTGTACTCAGAGCGTTATCACTGTGTTATCTGTGGTGTTACATAGGACTGCAGGTGACATCTACTACATTATCTGTACTCAGAGAGTTATCACTGTGTTATCTGTGGTGTTACATAGGACTGCAGGTGACATCTACTACATTATCTGTACTCAGAGAGTTATCACTGTGTTATCTGTGGTGTTACATAGGACTGCAGGTGACATCTACTACATTATCTGTACTCAGAGAGTTATCACTGTGTTATCTGTGGTGTTACATAGGACTGCAGGTGACATCTACTACATTATCTGTACTCAGAGAGTGATCACTGTGTTATCTGTGGTGTTACATAGGACTGCAGGTGACATCTACTACATTATTTGTACTCAAACAGTTATCACTGTGTTATCTGTGGTGTTACATAGGACTGCAGGTAACATCTACTACATTATCTGTACTCAGAGAGTTATCACTGTGTTATCTGTGGTGTTACATAGGACTGCAGGTGACATCTACTACATTATCTGTACTCAGAGAGTTATCACTGTGTTATCTGTGGTGTTACATAGGACTGCAGGTGTCATCTACTACATTATCTGTACTCAGAGAGTTATCACTGTGTTATCTGTGGTGTTACATAGGACTGCAGGTGACATCTACTACATTATCTGTACTCAGAGAGTTATCACTGTGTTATCTGTGGTGTTACATAGGACTGCAGGTGTCATCTACTACATTATCTGTACTCAGAGAGTTATCACTGTGTTATCCGTGGTGTTACATAGGACTGCAGGTGATATCTACTACATTATCTGTACTCAGAGAGTTATCACTGTGTTATCTGTGGTGTTACATAGGACTGCAGGAGACATCAACTACATTATCTGTACTCAGAGAGTTATCACTGTGTTATCTGTGGTGTTACATAGGACTGCAGGTGACATCTACTACATTATCTGTACTCAGAGAGTTATCACTGTTATCTGTGGTGTTACATAGGACTGCAGGTGACATCTACTACATTATCTGTACTCAGAGAGTTATCACTGTGTTATCTGTGGTGTTACATAGGACTGCAGGAGACATCAACTACATTATCTGTACTCAGAGAGTTATCACTGTGTTATCTGTGGTGTTACATAGGACTGCAGGTAACATCTACTACATTATCTGTACTCAGAGAGTTATCACTGTGTTATCTGTGGTGTTACATAGGACTGCAGGTGACATCTACTACATTATCTGTACTCAGAGAGTTATCACTGTGTTATCTGTGGTGTTACATAGCACTGCAGGTGACATCTGCTACATTATCTGTACTCAGAGAGATATCACTGTGTTATCTGTGATGTTACATAGGACTGCAGGTGACATCTACTACATTATCTGTACTCAGAGAGTTATCACTGTGTTATCTGTGGTGTTACATAGGACTGCAGGTGTCATCTACTACATTATCTGTACTCAGACAGTTATCACTGTGTTATCTGTGGTGTTACATAGGACTGCAGGTGTCATCTACTACATTATCTGTACTCAGAGAGTTATCACTGTGTTATCTGTGGTGTTACATAGGACTGCAGGTGTCATCTACTACATTATCTGTACTCAGAGAGTTATCACTGTGTTATCTGTGGTGTTACATAGGACTGCAGGTGTCATCTACTACATTATCTGTACTCAGAGAGTTATCACTGTGTTATCTGTGGTGTTACATAGGACTGCAGGTGACATCTACTACATTATCTGTACTCAGAGAGTTATCACTGTGTTATCTGTGGTGTTACATAGGACTGCAGGTGACATCTACTACATTATCTGTACTCAGAGAGTGATCACTGTGTTATCTGTGGTGTTACATAGGACTGCAGGTGACATCTACTACATTATCTGTACTCAAACAGTTATCACTGTGTTATCTGTGGTGTTACATAGGACTGCAGGTGACATCTACTACATTATCTGTACTCAGAGAGTTATCACTGTGTTATCTGTGGTGTTACATAGGACTGCAGGTGACATCTACTACATTATCTGTACTCAGAGAGTTATCACTGTGTTATCTGTGGTGTTACATAGGACTGCAGGTGACATCTATTACATTATCTGTACTCGGAGAGTTATCACTGTGTTATCTGTGGTGTTACATAGGACTGCAGGTGACATCTACTACATTATCTGTACTCAGAGAGTTATCACTGTGTTATCTGTGGTGTTACATAGGACTGCAGGTGACATCTACTACATTATCTGTACTCAGAGAGTTATCACTGTGTTATCTGTGGTGTTACATAGGACTGCAGGTGACATCTACTACATTATCTGTACTCAGAGCGTTATCACTGTGTTATCTGTGGTGTTACATAGGACTGCATGTGACATCTACTACATTATCTGTACTCAGAGAGTTATCACTGTGTTATCTGTGGTGTTACATAGGACTGCAGGTGTCATCTACTACATTATCTGTACTCAGAGAGTTATCACTGTGTTATCCGTGGTGTTACATAGGACTGCAGGTGACATCTACTACATTATCTGTACTCAGAGAGTTATCACTGTGTTATCTGTGGTGTTACATAGGACTGCAGGAGACATCAACTACATTATCTGTACTCAGAGAGTTATCACTGTGTTATCTGTGGTGTTACATAGGACTGCAGGTGACATATACTACATTATCTGTACTCAGAGAGTTATCACTGTTATCTGTGGTGTTACATAGGACTGCAGGTGACATCTACTACATTATCTGTACTCAGAGAGTTATCACTGTGTTTTCTGTGGTGTTACATAGGACTGCAGGTGACATCTACTACATTATCTGTACTCAGAGAGTTATCACTGTGTTATCTGTGGTGTTACATAGGACTGCAGGAGACATCAACTACATTATCTGTACTCAGAGAGTTATCACTGTGTTATCTGTGGTGTTACATAGGACTGCAGGTAACATCTACTACATTATCTGTACTCAGAGAGTTATCACTGTGTTATCTGTGGTGTTACATAGGACTGCAGGTGACATCTACTACATTATCTGTACTCAGAGAGTTATCACTGTGTTATCTGTGGTGTTACATAGGACTGCAGGTGACATCTGCTACATTATCTGTACTCAGAGACATATCACTGTGTTATCTGTGATGTTACATAGGACTGCAGGTGACATCTACTACATTATCTGTACTCAGAGAGTTATCACTGTGTTATCTGTGGTGTTACATAGGACTGCAGGTGTCATCTACTACATTATCTGTACTCAGAGAGTTATCACTGTGTTATCTGTGGTGTTACATAGGACTGCAGGTGTCATCTACTACATTATCTGTACTCAGAGAGTTATCACTGTGTTATCTGTGGTGTTACATAGGACTGCAGGTGTCATCTACTACATTATCTGTACTCAGAGAGTTATCACTGTGTTATCTGTGGTGTTACATAGGACTGCAGGTGTCATCTACTACATTATCTGTACTCAGAGAGTTATCACTGTGTTATCTGTGGTGTTACATAGGACTGCAGGTGACATCTACTACATTATCTGTACTCAGAGAGTTATCACTGTGTTATCTGTGGTGTTACATAGGACTGCATGTGACATCTACTACATTATCTGTAATCAGAGAGTTATCACTGTATTATCTGTGGTGTTACATAGGACTGCAGATTACATCTACTACATTATCTGTGCTCAGAGAGTTATTATTGCGTTATCTGTGGTGTTACATAGGACTGCAGGTGACATCTACTACATTATCTGTACTCAGAGAGATATCACTGTGTTATCTGTAGTGTTACATAGGACTGCAGGTGACATCTACTACATTATCTGTACTCAGAGAGTTATCACTGTGTTATCTGTGGTGTTACATAGGACTGCAGGTGACATCTACTACATTATCTGTACTCAGAGAGTTATCACTGTGTTATCTGTGGTGTTACATAGGACTGCAGGTGAAAACTACTACATTATCTGTACTCAGAGAGTTATCACTGTGTTATCTGTGGTGTTACATAGGACTGCAGGTGACATCTACTACATTATCTGTACTCAGAGAGATATCACTGTGTTATCTGTGGTGTTACATAGGACTGCAGGTGACATCTACTACATTATCTGTACTCAGAGAATTATCAATGTGTTATCTGTGGTGTTACATAGGACTGCAGGTGACATCTACTACATTATCTGTACTCAGAGAGTTATCACTGTGTTATCTGTGGTGTTACATAGGACTGCAGGTGACATCTACTACATTATTTGTACTCAGAGAGTTATCAATGTGTTATCTGTGGTCTTACATAGGACTGCAGGTGACATCTACTACATTATCTGTACTCAGAGAGTTGTCACTGTGTTATCTGTGGTGTTACATAGGACTGCAGGTGACATCTATTACATTATCTGTACTCAGAGAGTTATCACTGTGTTATCTGTGGTGTTACATAGGACTGCAGGAGACATCAACTACATTATCTGTACTCAGAGAGTTATCACTGTGTTATCTGTGGTGTTACATAGGACTGCAGGTAACATCTACTACATTATCTGTACTCAGAGAGTTATCACTGTGTTATCTGTGGTGTTACATAGGACTGCAGGTGACATCTACTACATTATCTGTACTCAGAGAGTTATCACTGTGTTATCTGTGGTGTTACATAGGACTGCAGGTGACATCTGCTACATTATCTGTACTCAGAGAGATATCACTGTGTTATCTGTGATGTTACATAGGACTGCAGGTGACATCTACTACATTATCTGTACTCAGAGAGTTATCACTGTGTTATCTGTGGTGTTACATAGGACTGCAGGTGTCATCTACTACATTATCTGTACTCAGAGAGTTATCACTGTATTATCTGTGGTGTTACATAGGACTGCAGGTGACATCTACTACATTATCTGTACTCAGAGATTTATCACTGTGTTATCTGTGGTGTTACATAGGACTGCAGGTGTCATCTACTACATTATCTGTACTCAGAGAGTTATCACTGTGTTATCTGTGGTGTTACATAGGACTGCAGGTGTCATCTACTACATTATCTGTACTCAGAGAGTTATCACTGTGTTATCTGTGGTGTTACATAGGACTGCAGGTGACATCTACTACATTATCTGTACTCAAAGAGTTATCACTGTGTTATCTGTGGTGTTACATAGGACTGCAGGTGACATCTACTACATTATCTGTAATCAGAGAGTTATCACTGTATTATCTGTCGTGTTACATAGGACTGCAGATTACATCTACTACATTATCTGTGCTCAGAGAGTTATTATTGCGTTATCTGTGGTGTTACATAGGACTGCAGGTGACATCTACTACATTATCTGTACTCAGAGAGTTATCACTGTGTTATCTGTAGTGTTACATAGGACTGCAGGTGACATCTACTACATTATCTGTACTCAGAGCGTTATCACTGTGTTATCTGTGGTGTTACATAGGACTGCAGGTGACATCTACTACATTATCTGTACTCAGAGAGTTATCACTGTGTTATCTGTGGTGTTACATAGGACTGCAGGTGACATCTACTACATTATCTGTACTCAGAGAGTTACCACTGTGTTATCTGTGGTGTTACATAGGACTGCAGGTGACATCTACTACATTATCTGTACTCAGAGAGTTATCACTGTGTTATCTGTGGTGTTACATAGGACTGCAGGTGAAAACTACTACATTATCTGTACTCAGAGAGTTATCACTGTGTTATCTGTGGTGTTACATAGGACTGCAGGTGACATCTACTACATTATCTGTACTCAGAGAGATATCACTGTGTTATCTGTGGTGTTACATAGGACTGCAGGTGACATCTACTACATTATCTGTACTCAGAGAGTTATCACTGTGTTATCTGTGGTGTTACATAGGACTGCAGGTGACATCTACTACATTATCTGTACTCAGAGAGATATCACTGTTTTATCTGTGGTCTTACATAGGACTGCAGGTGACATCTACTACATTATCTGTACTCAGAGAGTTGTCACTGTGTTATCTGTGGTGTTACATAGGACTGCAGGTGACATCTATTACATTATCTGTACTCAGAGAGTCATCACTGTGTTATCTGTGGTGTTACATAGGACTGCAGGTGACATCTACTACATTATCTGTACTCAGAGAGTTATCACTGTGTTATCTGTGGTGTTACATAGGACTGCAGGTGACATCTACTACATTATCTGTACTCAGAGCGTTATCACTGTGTTATCTGTGGTGTTACATAGGACTGCAGGTGACATCTACTACATTATCTGTACTCAGAGAGTTATCACTGTGTTATCTGTGGTGTTACATAGGACTGCAGGTGACATCTACTACATTATCTGTACTCAGTGAGTTATCTCTGTGTTATCTGTGGAGTTACATAGGACTGCAGGTGACATCTACTACATTATCTGTACTCAGAGAGTTATCACTGTGTTATCTGTGGTGTTAGATAGGACTGGAGGTGACATCTACTACATTATCTGTACTCAGAGAGTTATCACTGCGTTATCTGTGGTGTTACATAGGACTGCAGGTGACATCTACTACATTATCTGTACTCAGAGAGTTATCACTGTGTTATCTGTAGTGTTACATAGGACTGCAGGTGACATCTACTACATTATCTGTACTCAGAGAGTGATCACTGTGTTATCTGTGGTGTTACATAGGACTGCAGGTGACATCTACTACATTATCTGTACTCAAACAGTTATCACTGTGTTATCTGTGGTGTTACATAGGACTGCAGGTGACATCTGCTACATTATCTGTACTCAGAGTTATCACTGTGCTATCTGTGGTGTTACATAGGACTGCAGGTGACATCTACTACATTATCTGTACTCAGAGAGTTATCACTGTGTTATCTGTGGTGTTACATAGGACTGCAGGTAACATCTACTACATTATCTGTACTCAGAGAGTTATCACTGTGTTATCTGTGGTGTTACATAGGACTGCAGGTGACATCTGCTACATTATCTGTACTCAGAGAGATATCACTGTGTTATCTGTGGTGTTACATAGGACTGCAGGTGACATCTACTACATTATCTGTACTCACAGCGTTATCACTGTGTTATCTGTGGTGTTACATAGGACTGCAGGTGACATCTACTACATTATCTGTACTCAGAGAGTTATCACTGTGTTATCTGTGGTGTTACATAGGACTGCAGGTGACATCTACTACATTATCTGTACTCACAGCGTTATCACTGTGTTATCTGTGGTGTTACATAGGACTGCAGGTGACATCTACTACATTATCTGTACTCAGAGAGTTATCACTGTGTTATCTGTGGTGTTACATAGGACTGCAGGTGACATCTACTACATTATCTGTACTCAGAGAGTTATCACTGTGTTATCTGTGGTGTTACATAGGACTGCAGGTGACATCTACTACATTATCTGTACTCAGAGAGTTATCACTGCGTTATCTGTGGTGTTACATAGGACTACAGGTGACATCTACTACATTATCTGTACTCAGAGAGTTATCACTGTGTTATCTGTGGTGTTACATAGGACTGCAGGTGACATCTACTACATTATCTGTACTCAGAGAGTTATCACTGTGTTATCTGTGGTGTTACATAGGACTGCAGGTGACATCTACTACATTATCTGTACTCAGAGAGTTATCACTGCGTTATCTGTGGTGTTACATAGGACTACAGGTGACATCTACTACATTATCTGTACTCAGAGAGTTATCACTGTGTTATCTGTGGTGTTACATAGGACTGCAGGTGACATATACTACATTATCTGTACTCAGAGAGTTATCACTGTGTTATCTGTGGTGTTACATAGGACTGCAGGTGACATCTACTACATTATCTGTACTCAGAGAGTTATTACTGCGTTATCTGTGGTGTTACATAGGACTGCAGGTGACATCTACTACATTATCTGTACTCAGAGAGTCATCACTGTGTTATCTGTGGGGTTACATAGGACTGCATGTGACATCTACTACATTATCTGTACTCAGACAGATATCACTGTGTTATCTGTGGTGTTACATAGGACTGCAGGTGACATCTACTACATTATCTGTACTCAGGGAGTTATCACTGTGTTATCTGTGGTGTTACATAGGACTGCAGGTGACATCTACTACATTATCTGTACTCAGAGAGTTATCACTGTGTTATCTGTGGTGTTACATAGGACTGCAGGTGACATCTACTACATTATCTGTACTCAGAGAGTTATCACTGCGTTATCTGTGGTGTTACATAGGACTGCAGGTGACATCTACTACATTATCTGTACTCAGAGAGTTATCACTGTGTTATCTGTGGTGTTACATAGGACTGCAGGTGACATCTACTACATTATCTGTAGTCAGAGAGTTATCACTGCGTTATCTGTGGTGTTACATAGGACTGCAGGTGACATCTACTACATTATCTGTACTCAGAGAGTTATCACTGCGTTATCTGTGGTGTTACATAGGACTACAGGTGACATCTACTACATTATCTATACTCAGAGAGTTATCACTGTGTTATCTGTGGTGTTACATAGGACTGCAGGTGACATCTACTACATTATCTGTACTCAGAGAGTTATCACTGTGTTATCTGTGGTGTTACATAGGACTGCAGGAGACATCAACTACATTATCTGTACTCAGAGAGTTATCACTGTGTTATCTGTGGTGTTACATAGGACTGCAGGTGACATCTACTACATTATCTGTACTCAGAGAGTTATCACTGTGTTATCTGTGGTGTTACATAGGACTGCAGGTGACATCTACTACATTATCTGTACTCAGAGAGTTATCACTGTGTTATCTGTGGTGTTACATAGGACTGCAGGTGACATCTACTACATTATCTGTACTCAGAGAGTTATCACTGTGTTATCTGTGGTGTTACATAGGACTGCAGGTGACTTATACTACATTACTCAGAGATACAAGATAATATTTCAAAATAAAGACATAAAAAAACAATAGAAAAGAAGAAATGAAGGAGTGGAAGATATCTTCAAACATTTTTATTAGGACATAAAAAGTATGTACAGGGCAACACATTTCAGCTAAGATATGATGGCTTATATGTACCTGATCCTGTCTGCTCCCTGTATACAGAGATACATTATAATATCCTGTCTGCAGTCACCACTAGGGGGAGCTCCCTGTATACAGAGATACATGATAAGATCCTGTCTGCAGTCACCACTAGGGGGAGCTCCCTGTTTACAGAGATACATGATAATATCCTGTCTGCAGTCACCACTAGGGGGAGCTCCCTGTTTACAGAGATACATGATAAGATTCTGTCTGCAGCCACCACTAGGGGGAGCTCCCTGTATACAGAGATACATGATAATATCCTGTCTGCAGTCACCACTAGGGGGAGCTCCCTGTTTACAGAGATACATGATAAGATTCTGTCTGCAGCCACCACTAGGGGGAGCTCCCTGTATACAGATATACATGAAAAGATCCTGTCTGCAGCCACCACTAGGGGGAGCTCCCTGTATACAGAGATACATGATAATATCCTGTCTGCAGTCACCACTAGGGGGAGCTCCCTGTATACAGAGATACATGATAAGATTCTGTCTGCAGCCACCACTAGGGGGAGCTCCCTGTATACAGATATACATGAAAAGATCCTGTCTGCAGCCACCACTAGTGGGAGCTCCCTGTATACAGAGATACATGATAAGATTCTGTCTGCAGCCATCACTAGGGGGAGCTCCCTGTGTACAGAGATACATGATAAGATTCTGTCTGCAGGCACCACTAGGGGGAGCTCCCTGTATACAGAGATACATGATAAGATTCTGTCTGCAGCCACCACTAGGGGAGCTGCCTGTATACAGAGATACATGATAAGATTCTGTCTGCAGCCACCACTAGGGGGAGCTCCCTGTATACAGAGATACATGATAAGATCCTGTCTGCCGCCACCACTAGGGGGAGCTCCCTGTATACAGAGATACATGATAAGATTCTGTCTGCAGTCACCACTAGGGGGAGCTCCCTGTATACAGAGATACATGATAAGATTCTGTCTGCAGCCACCACTAGGGGGAGCTCCCTGTATACAGAGATACATGATAAGATTCTGTCTGCAGCCACCACTAGGGGGAGCTCCCTATATATAGAGATACATGATAAGATCCTGTCTGCAGCCACCACTAGGGGTAGCTCCCTGTATACAGAGATACATGATAAGATTCTGTCTGCAGTCACCACTAGGGGGAGCTCCCTGTATACAGAGATACATGATAAGATTCTGTCTGCAGCCACCACTAGGGGGAGCTCCCTATATATAGAGATACATGATAAGATCCTGTCTGCAGTCACCACTAGGGGGAGCTCCCTGTATACAGAGATACATGATAACATTCTGTCTGCAGCCACCACTAGGGGGAGCTCCCTGTATACAGAGATACATGATAATATCCTGTCTGCAGTCACCACTAGGGGGAGCTCCCTGTATACAGAGATACATGATAAGAATCTGTCTGCAGCCACCACTAGGGGGAGCTCCCTGTATACAGATATACATGAAAAGATCCTGTCTGCAGCCACCACTAGGGGGAGCTCCCTGTATACAGAGATACATGATAATATCCTGTCTGCAGTCACCACTAGGGGGAGCTCCCTGTATACAGAGATACATGATAAGATTCTGTCTGCAGCCACCACTAGGGGGAGCTCCCTGTATACAGATATACATGAAAAGATCCTGTCTGCAGCCACCACTAGGGGAGCTCCCTGTATACAGAGATACATGATAAGATTCTGTCTGCAGCCATCACTAGGGGGAGCTCCCTGTGTACAGAGATACATGATAAGATTCTGTCTGCAGGCACCACTAGGGGGAGCTCCCTGTATACAGAGATACATGATAAGATCCTGTCTGCCGCCACCACTAGGGGGAGCTCCCTGTATACAGAGATACATGATAAGATTCTGTCTGCAGTCACCACTAGGGGGAGCTCCCTGTATACAGAGATACATGATAAGATTCTGTCTGCAGCCACCACTAGGGGGAGCTCCCTGTATACAGAGATACATGATAAGATTCTGTCTGCAGCCACCACTAGGGGGAGCTCCCTATATATAGAGATACATGATAAGATCCTGTCTGCAGCCACCACTAGGAGTAGCTCCCTGTATACAGAGATACATGATAAGATTCTGTCTGCAGTCACCACTAGGGGGAGCTCCCTGTATACAGAGATACATGATAAGATTCTGTCTGCAGCCACCACTAGGGGGAGCTCCCTATATATAGAGATACATGATAAGATCCTGTCTGCAGCCACCACTAGGGGTAGCTCCCTATATACAGAGATACATGATAAGATTCTGTCTGCAGTCACCACTAGGGGGAGCTCCCTGTATACAGAGATACATGATAAGATTCTGCCTGCAGTCACCACTAGGGGGAGCTCCCTGTATACAGAGATACATGATAAGATTCTGTCTGCAGCCACCACTAGAGGGAGCTCCCTGTATACAGAGATACATGATAATATCCTGTCTGCAGTCACCACTAGGGGGAGCTCCCTGTATACAGAGATACATGATAACATTCTGTCTGCAGCCACCACTAGGGGGAGCTCCCTGTATACAGAGATACATGATAATATCCTGTCTGCAGTCACCACTAGGGGGAGCTCCCTGTATACAGAGATACATGATAAGATTCTGTCTGCAGCCACCACTAGGGGGAGCTCCCTGTATACAGAGATACATGATAAGATTCTGTCTGCAGCCACCACTAGGGGGAGCTCCCTGTATACAGAGATACATAAGATTCTGTCTGCAGCCACCACTAGGGGGAGCTCCCTGTATACAGAGATACATGATAAGATTCTGTCTGCAGCCACCACTAGGGGGAGCTCCCTGTATACAGATATACATGAAAAGATCTTGTCTGCAGCCACCACTAGGGGGAGCTCCCTGTATACAGAGATACATGATAAGATTCTGTCTGCAGCCATCACTAGGGGGAGCTCCCTGTATACAGAGATACATGATAAGATTCTGTCTGCAGGCACCACTAGGGGGAGCTCCCTGTATACAGAGATACATGATAAGATTCTGTCTGCAGCCACCACTAGGGGGAGCTGCCTGTATAAAGAGATACATGATAAGATTCTGTCTGCAGGCACCACTAGGGGGAGCTCCCTGTATACAGAGATACATGATAAGATTCTGTCTGCAGCCACCACTAGGGGGAGCTGCCTGTATACAGAGATATATGATAAGATTCTGTCTGCAGCCACCACTAGGGGGAGCTCCCTGTATACAGAGATACATGATAAGATTCTGTCTGCAGCCACCACTAGGGGGAGCTCCCTGTATACAGAGATACATGATAAGATTCTGTCTGCAGGCACCACTAGGGGGAGCTCCCTGTATACAGAGATACATGATAAGATTCTGTCTGCCGCCACCACTAGGGGGAGCTCCCTGTATACAGAGATACATGATAAGATTCTGTCTGCAGTCACCACTAGGGGGAGCTTCCTGTATACAGAGATACATGATAAGATTCTGTCTGCAGCCACCACTAGGGGGAGCTCCCTGTATACAGAGATACATGATAAGATTCTGTCTGCAGCCACCACTAGGGGGAGCTCCCTATATATAGAGATACATGATAAGATCCTGTCTGCAGCCACCACTAGGGGTAGCTCCCTGTATACAGAGACACATGATAAGATCCTGTCTGCAGCCACCACTAGGGGGAGCTCCCTGTATACAGAGATACATAAGATTCTGTCTGCAGCCACCACTAGGGGGAGCTCACTGTATACAGAGATACTTGACAAGATCCTGTCTGCAGCCACCACTAGGGGGAGCTCCCTGTATACAGAGATACATAAGATTCTGTCTGCAGCCACCACTAGGGGGAGCTCCCTGTATACAGAGATACATGATAAGATTCTGTCTGCAGCCACCAGTAGGGGGAGCTCCCTGTATACAGAGATACATGATAAGATTCTGTCTGCAGCCACCACTAGGGGGAGCTCCCTGTATACAGAGATACATAAGATTCTGTCTGCAGCCACCACCAGGGGAAGCTCACTGTATACAGAGATACATGATAAGATTCTGTCTGCAGCCACCACTAGGTGGAGCTCCCTGTATACAGAGATAGATGATAAGATCCTGTCTGCAGCCACCACTAGGGGGAGCTCCCCGTATACAGAGATACATGATAAGATTCTGTCTGCAGCCACCACTAGGGGGAGCTTCCTGTATACAGAGATACATAAGATTCTGTCTGCAGCCACCACTAGGGGGAGCTCCCTGTATACAGAGATACATGATAAGATTCTGTCTGCAGCCACCAGTAGGGGGAGCTCCCTGTATACAGAGATACATGATAAGATTCTGTCTGCAGCCACCACTAGGGGGAGCTCCCTGTATACAGAGATACATAAGATTCTGTCTGCAGCCACCACCAGGGGAAGCTCACTGTATACAGAGATACATGATAAGATTCTGTCTGCAGCCACCACTAGGTGGAGCTCCCTGTATACAGAGATAGATGATAAGATCCTGTCTGCAGCCACCACTAGGGGGAGCTCCCCGTATACAGAGATAGATGATAAGATCCTGTCTGCAGCCACCACTAGGGGGAGCTCCCTGTATACAGAGATACATGATAAGATCCTGTCTGCAGCCACCACTAGGGGGAGCGCCCTGTATACAGAGATACATGATAAGATTTTGTCTGCAGCCACCACTAGAGGGAGCTCCCTGTATACAGAGATACATGATAAGATCCTGACTGCAGCCACCACTAGGGGGAGCTCCCTGTATACAGAGATACATGATAAGATCCTGTCTGCAGCCACCACTAGGGGGAATTTCCTGTACACAGAGATACATGATAAGATTCTGTCTGCAGCCACCACTAGGGGGAGCTCCCTGTATACAGAGATACATGATAAGATCCTGTCTGTAGCCACCACTAGGGGGAGCTCCCTATATACAGAGATACATGATAAGATTTTGTCTGCAGCCACCACTAGGGGGAGCTCCCTATATACAGAGATACATGATAAGATTTTGTCTGCAGCCACCGCTAGGGGGAGCTCCCTCTATACAGAGATACATGATAAGATCCTGTCTGCAGTCACCACTAGGGGGAGCTCCCTGTATACAGAGATACATAAGATTCTGTCTGCAGCCACCACTAGGGGGAGCTCACTGTATACAGAGATACATGATAAGATTCTGTCTGCAGCCACCACTAGGGGGAGCTCCCTGTATACAGAGAAAGATGATAAGATCCTGTCTGCAGCCACCACTAGGGGGAGCTCCCTGTATACAGAGATACATGATAAGATTCTGTCTGCAGCCACCACTAGGGGGAGCTCCCTGTATACAGAGATACATGATAAGATTCTGTCTGCAGCCACCACTAGGGGGAGCTCCCTGTATACAGAGATACATAAGATTCTGTCTGCAGCCACCACTAGGGGGAGCTCACTGTATTCAGAGATACATGATAAGATTCTGTCTGCAGCCACCACTAGGGGGAGCTCCCAGTATGCAGAGATAGATGATAAGATCCTGTCTGCAGTCACCACTAGGGGGAGCTCCCTGTATACAGAGATAGATCATAAGATCCTGTCTGCAGCCACCACTAGGGGGAGCTCCCTGTATACAGAGATACATGATAAGATCCTGTCTGCAGCCACCACTAGGGGGAGCTCCCTGTATACAGAGATACATGATAAGATTTTGTCTGCAGCCACCACTAGAGGGAGCTCCCTGTATACAGAAATACATGATAAGATCCTGACTGCAGCCACCACTAGGGGGAGTTCCCTGTATACAGAGATACATGATAAGATTCTGTCTGCAGTCACCACTAGGGGGAGCTCCCTGTATACAGAGATACATGATAAGATCCTGTCTGTAGCCACCACTAGGGGGAGCTCCCTATATACAGAGATACATGATAAGATTTTGTCTGCAGCCACCACTAGGGGGAGCTCCCTCTATACAGAGATACATGATAAGATCCTGTCTGCAGTCACCACTAGGGGGAGCTCCCTGTATACAGAGATACATAAGATTCTGTCTGCAGCCACCACTACGGGGAGCTCACTGTATACAGAGATACATGATAAGATTCTGTCTGCAGCCACCACTAGGGGGAGCTCCCTGTATACAGAGATAGATGATAAGATCCTGTCTGCAGCCACCACTAGGGGGAGCTCCCTGTATACAGAGATAGATGATAAGATCCTGTCTGCAGCCACCACTAGGGGGAGCTCCCTGTATACAGAGATACATGATAAGATCCTGTCTGCAGCCACCACTAGGGGGAGCTCCCTGTATACAGAGATACATGATAAGATCCTGTCTGCAGCCACCACTAGGGGGAGCACCCTGTATACAGAGATACATGATAAGATTCTGTCTGCAGCCACCACTAGGGGGAGCACCCTGTATACAGAGATAAATTATAAGATCCTGTCTGCAGCCACCACTAGCGGGAGCTCCCTGTATACACAGATACATGATAAGATTTTGTCTGCAGCCACCACTAGAGGGAGCTACCTGTATACAGAGATACATGATAAGATCCTGTCTGCAGCCACCACTAGGGGGAGTTTCCTGTATACAGAGATACATGATAAGATTCTGTCTGCAGCCACCACTAGAGGGAGCTTCCAGTATACAGACATACATGATAAGATCCTGTCTGCAGCCACCACTAGGGGGAGTTTCAGGTATACAGAGATACATGATAAGATTCTGTCTGCAGCCACCACTAGAGGAAGCTTCCAGTATACAGAGATACATGATAAGATCCTGTCTGCAGCCACCACTAGGGGGAGTTCCCTGTATACAGAGATACATGATAAGATTCTGTCTGCAGTCACCACTAGGGGGAGCTCCCTGTATACAGAGATACATGATAAGATCCTGTCTGCAGCCACCACTAGGGGGAGCTCCCTGTATACAGAGATACATAAGATTCTGTCTGCAGCCACCAATAGGGGGAGCTCACTGTATACAGAGATACATGATAAGATCCTGTCTGCAGCCACCACTAGGGGGAGCTCCCTGTATACAGAGATACATAAGATTCTGTCTGCAGCCACCACTAGGGGGAGCTCCCTGTATACAGAGATACATGATAAGATTCTGTCTGCAGGAACCACTAGGGGGAGCTCCCTGTATACAGAGATACATGATAAGATTCTGTCTGCAGCCACCACTAGGGGGAGCTCCCTGTATACAGAGATACATAAGATTCTGTCTGCAGCCACCACTAGGGGGAGCTCACTGTATACAGAGATACATGATAAGATTCTGTCTGCAGCCACCACTAGGGGGAGCTCCCTGTATACAGAGATAGATGATAAGATCCTGTCTGCAGCCACCACTAGGGGGAGCTCCCTGTATACAGAGATAGATGATAAGATCCTGTCTGCAGCCACCACTAGGGGGAGCTCCCTGTATACAGAGATACATGATAAGATCCTGTCTGCAGCCACCACTAGGGGGAGCTCCCTGTATACAGAGATACATGATAAGATTTTGTCTGCAGCCACCACTAGAGGGAGCTCCCTGCATACAGAGATACATGATAAGATCCTGACTGCAGCCACCACTAGGGGGAGCTCCCTGTATACAGAGATACATGATAAGATCCTGTCTGCATCCACCACTAGGGGGAGTTTCCTGTACACAGAGATACATGATAAGATTCTGTCTGCAGCCACCACTAGGGGGAGCTCCCTGTATACAGAGATACATGATAAGATCCTGTCTGTAGCCACCACTAGGGGGAGCTCCCTATATACAGAGATACAAGATAAGATTTTGTCTGCAGACACCTCTAGGGGGAGCTCCCTATATACAGAGATACATGATAAGATTTTGTCTGCAGCCACCACTAGGGGGAGCTCCCTCTATAGAGAGATACATGATAAGATCCTGTCTGCAGTCACCACTAGGGGGAGCTCAATGTATACAGAGATACATAAGATTCTGTCTGCAGCCACCACTAGGGGGAGCTCATTGTATACAGAGATAAATGATAAGATTCTGTCTGCAGCCACCACTAGGGGGAGCTCCCTGTATACAGAGAAACATGATAAGATTCTGTCTGCAGCCACCACTAGGGGGAGCTCCCTGTATACAGAGATAAATTATAAGATCCTGTCTGCAGCCACCACTAGCGGGAGCTCCCTGTATACAGAGATACATGATAAGATTTTGTCTGCAGCCACCACTAGAGGGAGCTCCCTGTATACAGAGATACATGATAAGATCCTGTCTGCAGCCACCACTAGGGGGAGTTTCCTGTATACAGAGATACATGATAAGATTCTGTCTGCAGCCACCACTAGAGGGAGCTTCCAGTATACAGAGATACATGATAAGATCCTGTCTGCAGCCACCACTAGGGGGAGTTTCCTGTATACAGAGATACATGATAAGATTCTGTCTGCAGCCACCACTAGAGGGAGGTTCCAGTATACAGAGATACATGATAAGATCCTGTCTGCAGCCACCACTAGGGGGAGTTCCCTGTTTACAGAGATACATGATAAGATTCTGTCTGAAGTCACCACTAGGGGGAGCTCCCTGTATACAGAGATACATGATAAGATCCTGTCTGCAGCCACCACTAGGGGGAGCTCCCTGTATACAGAGATACATAAGATTCTGTCTGCAGTCACCACTAGGGGGAGCTCACTGTATACAGAGATACATGATAAGATCCTGTCTGCAGCCACCACTAGGGGGAGCTCCCTGTATACAGAGATACATAAGATTCTGTCTGCAGCCACCACTAGGGGGAGCTCCCTGTATACAGAGATACATGATAAGATTCTGTCTGCAGCCACCACTAGGGGGAGCTCCCTGTATACAGATATACATGAAAAGATCCTGTCTGCAGCCACCACTAGGGGGAGCTCCCTGTATACAGAGATACATGATAAGATTCTGTCTGCAGCCATCACTAGGGGGAGCTCCCTGTGTACAGAGATACATGATAAGATTCTGTCTGCAGGCACCACTAGGGGGAGCTCCCTGTATACAGAGATACATGATAAGATTCTGTCTGCAGCCACCACTAGGGGAGCTGCCTGTATACAGAGATACATGATAAGATTCTGTCTGCAGCCACCACTAGGGGGAGCTCCCTGTATACAGAGATACATGATAAGATCCTGTCTGCCGCCACCACTAGGGGGAGCTCCCTGTATACAGAGATACATGATAAGATTCTGTCTGCAGCCACCACTAGGGGGAGCTCCCTGTATACAGATATACATGAAAAGATCCTGTCTGCAGCCACCACTAGGGGGAGCTCCCTGTATACAGAGATACATGATAATATCCTGTCTGCAGTCACCACTAGGGGGAGCTCCCTGTATACAGAGATACATGATAAGATTCTGTCTGCAGCCACCACTAGGGGGAGCTCCCTGTATACAGATATACATGAAAAGATCCTGTCTGCAGCCACCACTAGGGGAGCTCCCTGTATACAGAGATACATGATAAGATTCTGTCTGCAGCCATCACTAGGGGGAGCTCCTTGTGTACAGAGATACATGATAAGATTCTGTCTGCAGGCACCACTAGGGGGTGCTCTCTGTATACAGAGATACATGATAAGATCCTGTCTGCCGCCACCACTAGGGGGAGCTCCCTGTATACAGAGATACATGATAAGATTCTGTCTGCAGTCACCACTAGGGGGAGCTCCCTGTATACAGAGATACATGATAAGATTCTGTCTGCAGCCACCACTAGGGGGAGCTCCCTGTATACAGAGATACATGATAAGATTATGTCTGCAGCCACCACTAGGGGGAGCTCCCTATATATAGAGATACATGATAAGATCCTGTCTGCAGCCACCACTAGGGGTAGCTCCCTGTATACAGAGATACATGATAAGATTCTGTCTGCAGTCACCACTAGGGGGAGCTCCCTGTATACAGAGATACATGATAAGATTCTGCCTGCAGTCACCACTAGGGGGAGCTCCCTGTATACAGAGATACATGATAAGATTCTGTCTGCAGCCACCACTAGAGGGAGCTCCCTGTATACAGAGATACATGATAATATCCTGTCTGCAGTCACCACTAGGGGGAGCTCCCTGTATACAGAGATACATGATAACATTCTGTCTGCAGCCACCACTAGGGGGAGCTCCCTGTATACAGAGATACATGATAATATCCTGTATGCAGTCACCACTAGGGGGAGCTCCCTGTACACAGAGATACATGATAAGATTCTGTCTGCAGCCACCACTAGGGGGAGCTCCCTGTATACAGATATACATGAAAAGATCCTGTCTGCAGCCACCACTAGGGGGAGCTCCCTGTATACAGAGATACATGATAAGATTCTGTCTGCAGCCACCACTAGGGGGAGCTCCCTGTATACAGATATAAATGAAAAGATCCTGTCTGCAGCCACCACTAGGGGGAACTCCCTGTATACAGAGATACATGATAAGATTCTGTCTGCAGCCATCACTAGGGGGAGCTCCCTGTATACAGAGATACATGATAAGATTCTGTCTGCAGGCACCACTAGGGGGAGCTCTCTGTATACAGAGATACATGATAAGATTCTGTCTGCAGCCACCACTAGGGGGAGCTGCCTGTATACAGAGATACATGATAAGATTGTGTCTGCAGCCACCACTAGGGGGAGCTCCCTGTATACAGAGATACATGATAAGATCCTGTCTGCCGCCACCACTAGGGGGAGCTCCCTGTATACAGAGATACATGATAAGATTCTGTCTGCAGTCACCACTAGGGGGAGCTCCCTGTATACAGAGATACATGATAAGATTCTGTCTGCAGCCACCACTAGGGGGAGCTCCCTGTATACAGAGATACATGATAAGATTCTGTCTGCAGCCACCACTAGGGGGAGCTCCCTATATATAGAGATACATGATAAGATCCTGTCTGCAGCCACCACTAGGGGTAGCTCCCTGTATACAGAGATACATGATAAGATCCTGTCTGCAGCCACCACTAGGGGGAGCTTCCTGTATACAGAGATACATAAGATTCTGTCTGCAGCCACCACTAGGGGGAGCTCACTGTATACAGAGATACATGATAAGATCCTGTCTGCAGCCACCACTAGGGGGAGCTCCCTGTATACAGAGATACATAAGATTCTGTCTGCAGCCACCACTAGGGGGAGCTCCCTGTATACAGAGATACATGATAAGATTCTGTCTGCAGCCACCACTAGGGGGAGCTCCCTGTATACAGAGATACATAAGATTCTGTCTGCAGCCACCACTAGGGGGAGCTCCCTGTATACAGAGATACATGATAAGATTCTGTCTGCAGCCACCACTAGGGGGAGATACCTGTATACAGATATACATGAAAAGATCTTGTCTGCAGCCACCACTAGGGGGTGCTCACTGTATACAGAGATACATGATAAGATTCTGTCTGCAGCCATCACTAGGGGGAGCTCCCTGTATACAGAGATAAATGATAAGATTCTGTCTGCAGCCATCACTAGGGGGAGCTCCCTGTATACAGAGATACATGATAAGATTCTGTCTGCAGGCACCACTAGGGGGAGCTCCCTCTATACAGAGATACATGATAAGATTCTGTCTGCAGCCACCACTAGGGGGAGCTGCCTGTATAAAGAGATACATGATAAGATTCTGTCTGCAGGCACCACTAGGGGGAGCTCCCTGTATACAGAGATACATGATAAGATTCTGTCTGCAGCCACCACTAGGGGGAGCTGCCTGTATACAGAGATATATGATAAGATTCTGTCTGCAGCCACCACTAGGGGGAGCTCCCTGTATACAGAGATACATGATAAGATCCTGTCTGCCGCCACCACTAGGGGGAGCTCCCTGTATACAGAGATACATGATAAGATTCTGTCTGCAGTCACCACTAGGGGGAGCTTCCTGTATACAGAGATACATGATAAGATTCTGTCTGCAGCCACCACTAGGGGGAGCTCCCTGTATACAGAGATACATGATAAGATTCTGTCTGCAGCCACCACTAGGGGGAGCTCCCTTTATATAGAGACACATGATAAGATCCTGTCTGCAGCCACCACTATGGGTAGCTCCCTGTATTCAGAGATACATGATAAGATCCTGTCTGCAGCCACCACTAGGGGGAGCTCCCTGTATACAGAGATACATAAGATTCTGTCTGCAGCCACCACTAGGGGGAGCTCACTGTATACAGAGATACTTGACAAGATCCTGTCTGCAGCCACCACTAGGGGGAGCTCCCTGTATACAGAGATACATAAGATTCTGTCTGCAGCCACCACTAGGGGGAGCTCCCTGTATACAGAGATACATGATAAGATTCTGTCTGCAGCCACCAGTAGGGGGAGCTCCCTGTATACAGAGATACATGATAAGATTCTGTCTGCAGCCACCACTAGGGGGAGCTCCCTGTATACAGAGATACATAAGATTCTGTCTGCAGCCACCACCAGGGGAAGCTCACTGTATACAGAGATACATGATAAGATTCTGTCTGCAGCCACCACTAGGTGGAGCTCCCTGTATACAGAGATAGATGATAAGATCCTGTCTGCAGCCACCACTAGGGGGAGCTCCCCGTATACAGAGATACATGATAAGATTCTGTCTGCAGCCACCACTAGGGGGAGCTCCCTGTATACAGAGATACATAAGATTCTGTCTGCAGCCACCACTAGCGGGAGCTCCCTGTATACAGAGATACATGATAAGATTCTGTCTGCAGCCACCAGTAGGGGGAGCTCCCTGTATACAGAGATACATGATAAGATTCTGTCTGCAGCCACCACTAGGGGGAGCTCCCTGTATACAGAGATACATAAGATTCTGTCTGCAGCCACCACCAGGGGAAGCTCACTGTATACAGAAATACATGATAAGATTCTGTCTGCAGCCACCACTAGGTGGAGCTCCCTGTATACAGAGATAGATGATAAGATCCTGTCTGCAGCCACCACTAGGGGGAGCTCCCCGTATACAGAGATAGATGATAAGATCCTGTCTGCAGCCACCACTAGGGGGAGCTCCCTGTATACAGAGATACATGATAAGATCCTGTCTGCAGCCACCACTAGGGGGAGCGCCCTGTATACAGAGATACATGATAAGATTTTGTCTGCAGCCACCACTAGAGGGAGCTCCCTGTATACAGAGATACATGATAAGATCCTGACTGCAGCCACCACTAGGGGGAGCTCCCTGTATACAGAGATACATGATAAGATCCTGTCTGCAGCCACCACTAGGGGGAATTTCCTGTACACAGAGATACATGATAAGATTCTGTCTGCAGCCACCACTAGGGGGAGCTCCCTGTATACAGAGATACATGATAAGATCCTGTCTGTAGCCACCACTAGGGGGAGCTCCCTATATACAGAGATACATGATAAGATTTTGTCTGCAGCCACCACTAGGGGGAGCTCCCTATATACAGAGATACATGATAAGATTTTGTCTGCAGCCACCGCTAGGGGGAGCTCCCTCTATACAGAGATACATGATAAGATCCTGTCTGCAGTCACCACTAGGGGGAGCTCCCTGTATACAGAGATACATAAGATTCTGTCTGCAGCCACCACTAGGGGGAGCTCACTGTATACAGAGATACATGATAAGATTCTGTCTGCAGCCACCACTAGGGGGAGCTCCCTGTATACAGAGATAGATGATAAGATCCTGTCTGCAGCCACCACTAGGGGGAGCTCCCTGTATACAGAGATACATGATAAGATTCTGTCTGCAGGCACCACTAGGGGGAGCTCCCTGTATACAGAGATACATGATAAGATTCTGTCTGCAGCCACCACTAGGGGGAGCTCCCTGTATACAGAGATACATAAGATTCTGTCTGCAGCCACCACTAGGGGGAGCTCACTGTATTCAGAGATACATGATAAGATTCTGTCTGCAGCCACCACTAGGGGGAGCTCCCAGTATGCAGAGATAGATGATAAGATCCTGTCTGCAGCCACCACTAGGGGGAGCTCCCTGTATACAGAGATAGATGATAAGATCCTGTCTGCAGCCACCACTAGGGGGAGCTCCCTGTATACAGAGATACATGATAAGATCCTGTCTGCAGCCACCACTACGGGGAGCTCCCTGTATACAGAGATACATGATAAGATTTTGTCTGCAGCCACCACTAGAGGGAGCTCCCTGTATACAGAAATACATGATAAGATCCTGACTGCAGCCACCACTAGGGGGAGTTCCCTGTATACAGAGATACATGATAAGATTCTGTCTGCAGTCACCACTAGGGGGAGCTCCCTGTATACAGAGATACATGATAAGATCCTGTCTGTAGCCACCACTAGGGGGAGCTCCCTATATACAGAGATACATGATAAGATTTTGTCTGCAGCCACCACTAGGGGGAGCTCCCTCTATACAGAGATACATGATAAGATCCTGTCTGCAGTCACCACTAGGGGGAGCTCCCTGTATACAGAGATACATAAGATTCTGTCTGCAGCCACCACTACGGGGAGCTCACTGTATACAGAGATACATGATAAGATTCTGTCTGCAGCCACCACTAGGGGGAGCTCCCTGTATACAGAGATAGATGATAAGATCCTGTCTGCAGCCACCACTAGGGGGAGCTCCCTGTATACAGAGATAGATGATAAAATCCTGTCTGCAGCCACCACTAGGGGGAGCTCCCTGTATACAGAGATACATGATAAGATCCTGTCTGCAGCCACCACTAGGGGGAGCTCCCTGTATACAGAGATACATGATAAGATCCTGTCTGCAGCCACCACTAGGGGGAGCACCCTGTATACAGAGATACATGATAAGATTCTGTCTGCAGCCACCACTAGGGGGAGCACCCTGTATACAGAGATAAATTATAAGATCCTGTCTGCAGCCACCACTAGCGGGAGCTCCCTGTATACACAGATACATGATAAGATTTTGTCTGCAGCCACCACTAGAGGGAGCTACCTGTATACAGAGATACATGATAAGATCCTGTCTGCAGCCACCACTAGGGGGAGTTTACTGTATACAGAGATACATGATAAGATTCTGTCTGCAGCCACCACTAGAGGGAGCTTCCAGTATACAGACATACATGATAAGATCCTGTCTGCAGCCACCACTAGGGGGAGTTTCCTGTATACAGAGATACATGATAAGATTCTGTCTGCAGCCACCACTAGAGGGAGCTTCCAGTATACAGAGATACATGATAAGATCCTGTCTGCAGCCACCACTAGGGGGAGTTCCCTGTATACAGAGATACATGATAAGATTCTGTCTGCAGTCACCACTAGGGGGAACTCCCTGTGCACAGAGATACATGATAAGATCCTGTCTGCAGCCACCACTAGGGGGAGCTCCCTGTATACAGAGATACATAAGATTCTGTCTGCAGCCACCACTAGGGGGAGCTCACTGTATACAGAGATACATGATAAGATCCTGTCTGCAGCCACCACTAGGGGGAGCTCCCTGTATACAGAGATACATAAGATTCTGTCTGCAGCCACCACTAGGGGGAGCTCCCTGTATACAGAGATACATGATAAGATTCTGTCTGCAGCCACCACTAGGGGGAGCTCCCTGTATACAGAGATACATAAGATTCTGTCTGCAGCCACCACTAGGGGGAGCTCCCTGTATACAGAGATACATGATAAGATTCTGTCTGCAGGCACCACTAGGGGGAGCTCCCTGTATACAGAGATACATGATAAGATTCTGTCTGCAGCCACCACTAGGGGGAGCTCCCTGTATACAGAGATACATAAGATTCTGTCTGCAGCCACCACTAGGGGGAGCTCACTGTATACAGAGATACATGATAAGATTCTGTCTGCAGCCACCACTAGGGGGAGCTCCCTGTATACAGAGATAGATGATAAGATCCTGTCTGCAGCCACCACTAGGGGGAGCTCCCTGTATACAGAGATAGATGATAAGATCCTGTCTGCAGCCACCACTAGGGGGAGCTCCCTGTATACAGAGATACATGATAAGATCCTGTCTGCAGCCACCACTAGGGGGAGCTCCCTGTATACAGAGATACATGATAAGATTTTGTCTGCAGCCACCACTAGAGGGAGCTCCCTGCATACAGAGATACATGATAAGATCCTGACTGCAGCCACCACTAGGGGGAGCTCCCTGTATACAGAGATACATGATAAGATCCTGTCTGCATCCACCACTAGGGGGAGTTTCCTGTACACAGAGATACATGATAAGATTCTGTCTGCAGCCACCACTAGGGGGAGCTCCCTGTATACAGAGATACATGATAAGATCCTGTCTGTAGCCACCACTAGGGGGAGCTCCCTATATACAGAGATACAAGATAAGATTTTGTCTGCAGACACCTCTAGGGGGAGCTCCCTATATACAGAGATACATGATAAGATTTTGTCTGCAGCCACCACTAGGGGGAGCTCCCTCTATACAGAGATACATGATAAGATCCTGTCTGCAGTCACCACTAGGGGGAGCTCAATGTATACAGAGATACATAAGATTCTGTCTGCAGCCACCACTAGGGGGAGCTCATTGTATACAGAGATACATGATAAGATTCTGTCTGCAGCCACCACTAGGGGGAGCTCCCTGTATACAGAGAAACATGATAAGATTCTGTCTGCAGCCACCACTAGGGGGAGCTCCCTGTATACAGAGATAAATTATAAGATCCTGTCTGCAGCCACCACTAGCGGGAGCTCCCTGTATACAGAGATACATGATAAGATTTTGTCTGCAGCCACCACTAGAGGGAGCTCCCTGTATACAGAGATACATGATAAGATCCTGTCTGCAGCCACCACTAGGGGGAGTTTCCTGTATACAGAGATACATGATAAGATTCTGTCTGCAGCCACCACTAGAGGGAGCTTCCAGTATACAGAGATACATGATAAGATCCTGTCTGCAGCCACCACTAGGGGGAGTTTCCTGTATACAGAGATACATGATAAGATTCTGTCTGCAGCCACCACTAGAGGGAGGTTCCAGTATACAGAGATACATGATAAGATCCTGTCTGCAGCCACCACTAGGGGGAGTTCCCTGTATACAGAGATACATGATAAGATTCTGTCTGAAGTCACCACTAGGGGGAGCTCCCTGTATACAGAGATACATGATAAGATCCTGTCTGCAGCCACCACTAGGGGGAGCTCCCTGTATACAGAGATACATAAGATTCTGTCTGCAGTCACCACTAGGGGGAGCTCACTGTATACAGAGATACATGATAAGATCCTGTCTGCAGCCACCACTAGGGGGAGCTCCCTGTATACAGAGATACATAAGATTCTGTCTGCAGCCACCACTAGGGGGAGCTCCCTGTATACAGAGATACATGATAAGATTCTGTCTGCAGCCACCACTAGGGGGAGCTCCCTGTATACAGAGATACATAAGATTCTGTCTGCAGCCACCACTAGGGGGAGATCATTGTATACAGAGATACATGATAAGATTCTGTCTAAAGCCACCACTAGGGGGAGCTCCCTGTATACAGAGATACATGATAAGATCCTGTCTGCAGCCACCACTAGGGGGAGCTCCCTGTATACAGAGATAGATGATAAGATCCTGTCTGCAGCCACCACTAGGGGGAGCTTCCTGTATACAGAGATACATGATAAGATCCTGTCTGCAGCCACCACTAGGGGGAGCTCCCTGTATACAGAGATACATGATAAGATCCTGTCTGCAGTCACCACTAGGGGGAGCACCGTGTATACAGAGATACATGATAAGATTCTGTCTGCAGCCACCACTAGGGGGAGCACCCTGTATACAGAGATAAATTATAAGATCCTGTCTGCAGCCACCACTAGCGGGAGCTCCCTGTATACAGAGATACATGATAAGATTTTGTCTGCAGCCACCACTAGAGGGAGCTCCCTGTATACAGAGATACATGATAAGATCCTGTCTGCAGCCACCACTAGGGGGAGTTTCCTGTATACAGAGATACATGATAAGATTCTGTCTGCAGCCACCACTAGAGGGAGCTTCCGGTATACAGAGATACATGATAAGATCCTGTCTGCAGCCACCACTAGGGGGAGTTTCCTGTATACAGAGATACATGATAAGATTCTGTCTGCAGCCACCACTAGAGGGAGGTTCCAGTATACAGAGATACATGATAAGATCCTGTCTGCAGCCACCACTAGGGGGAGTTCCCTGTATACAGAGATACATGATAAGATTCTGTCTGCAGTCACCACTAGGGGGAGCTCCCTGTATACAGAGATACATGATAAGATCCTGTCTGCAGCCACCACTAGGGGGAGCTCCCTGTATACAGAGATACATAAGATTCTGTCTGCAGTCACCACTAGGGGGAGCTCACTGTATACAGAGATACATGATAAGATCCTGTCTGCATCCACCACTAGGGGGAGCTCCCTGTATACAGAGATACATAAGATTCTGTCTGCAGCCACCACTAGGGGGAGCTCCCTGTATACAGAGATACATGATAAGATTCTGTCTGCAGCCACCACTAGGGGGAGCTCCCTGTATACAGAGATACATAAGATTCTGTCTGCAGCCACCACTAGGGGGAGCTCCCTGTATACAGAGATACATGATAAGATTCTGTCTGCAGGCACCACTAGGGGGAACTCCCTGTATACAGAGATACATGATAAGATTCTGTCTGCAGCCACCACTAGGGGGAGCTCCCTGTATACAGAGATAGATGATAAGATCCTGTCTGCAGCCACCACTAGGGGGAGCTCCCTGTATACAGAGATACATGATAAGATCCTGTCTGCAGCCACCACTGGGGGAGCTCCCTGTATACAGAGATACATGATAAGATTTTGTCTGCAGCCACCACTAGAGGGAGCTCCCTGTATACAGAGATACATGATAAGATCCTGACTGCAGCCACCACTAGGGGGAGCTCCCTGTATACAGAGATACATGATAAGATCCTGTCTGCAGCCACCACTAGGGGGAGTTTCCTGTACACAGAGATACATAATAAGATTCTGTCTGCAGCTACCACTAGGGGGAGCTCCCTGTATACAGAGATACATGATAAGATCCTGTCTGTAGCCACCACTAGGGGGAGCTCCCTATATACAGAGATACATGATAAGATTTTGTCTGCAGCCACCACTAGGGGGAGCTCCCTATATACAGAGATACATGATAAGATTTTGTCTGCAGCCACCAATAGGGGGAGCTCCCTCTATACAGAGATACATGATAAGATCCTGTCTGCAGTCACCACTAGGGGGAGCTCCCTGTATAGAGAGATACATAAGATTCTGTCTGCAGCCACCACTAGGGGGAGCTCATTGTATACAGAGATACATGATAAGATTCTGTCTGCAGCCACCACTAGGGGGAGCTCCCTGTATACAGAGATAGATGATAAGATCAAGTCTGCAGCCACCACTAGGGGGAGCTCCCTGTATACATAGATAGATGATAAGATCCTGTCTGCAGCCTTCACTAGGGGGAGCTCCCTGTATACAGAGATACATGATAAGATCCTGTCTGCAGCCACAACTAGGGGGAGCTCCCTGTATACAGAGATACATGATAAGATCCTGTCTGCAGCCACCACTAGGGGGAGCACCCTGTATACAGAGATACATGATAAGATTCTGTCTGCAGCCACCACTAGGGGGAGCACCCTGTATACAGAGATAAATTATAAGATCCTGTCTGCAGCCACCACTAGGGGGAGTTTCCTGTATACAGAGATACATGATAAGATTCTGTCTGCAGCCACCACTAGGGGGAGCTCCCTGTATACAGAGATACATGATAAGATTTTTTCTGCAGCCACCACTAGAGGGAGCTCCCTGTATACAGAGATACATGATAAGATCCTGTCTGCAGCCACCACTAAGGGGAGCTCCCTGTATACAGAGATACATGATAAGATCCTGTCTGCAGCCACCACTAGGGGGAGTTTCCTGTATACAGAGATACATGATAAGATTCTGTCTGCAGCCACCACTAGGGGGAGCTCCCTGTATACAGAGATACATGATAAGATCCTGTCTGCAGCCACCACTAGGGGGAGCACCCTGTATACAGAGATACATGATAAGATTCTGTCTGCAGCCACCACTAGGGGGAGCACCCTGTATACAGAGATAAATTATAAGATCCTGTCTGCAGCCACCACTAGCGGGAGCTCCCTGTATACAGAGATACATGATAAGATTTTGTCTGCAGCCACCACTAGAGGGAGCTCCCTGTATACAGAGATACATGATAAGATCCTGTCTGCAGCCACCACTAGGGGGAGTTTCCTGTATACAGAGATACATGATAAGATTCTGTCTGCAGCCACCACTAGAGGGAGCTTCCAGTATACAGAGATACATGATAAGATCCTGTCTGCAGCCACCACTACGGGGAGTTCCCTGTATACAGAGATACATGATAAGATTCTGTCTGCAGTCACCACTAGGGGGAGCTCCCTGTATACAGAGATACATGATAAGATCCTCTCTGCAGCCACCACTAGGGGGAGCTCCCTGTATACAGAGACACATAAGATTCTGTCTGCAGCCACCACTAGGGGGAGCTCACTGTATACAGAGATACATGATAAGATCCTGTCTGCAGCCACCACTAGGGGGAGCTCCCTGTATACAGAGATACATAAGATTCTGTCTGCAGCCACCACTAGGGGGAGCTGCCTGTATACAGAGATACATGATAAGATTCTGTCTGCAGCCACCACTAAGGGGAGCTCCCTCTATACAGAGATACATGATAAGATCCTGTCTGCAGCCACCACTAGGGGGAGCTCACTGTATACAGAGATACATGATAAGATTCTGTCTGCAGCCACCACTAGGGGGTGCTCCCTGTATACTGAGATACATGATAAGATTCCGTCTGCAGCCACCACTAGGGGGAGCTCCCTGTATACTGAGATACATGATAAGATTCCATCTGCAGCCACCACTAGGGGGTGCTCCCTGTATACTGAGATACATGATAAGATTCCGTCTGCAGCCACCACTAGCGGGAGCTCCATGTGTACAGAGATACATGATAAGATTCTGTCTGCAGCCACCACTAGGGGGAGCTCCCTGTATACAGAGATACATGATAAGATTCTGTCTGCAGCCACCACTAGGGGGAGCTCCCTGTATACAGAGATACATGATAAGATCCTGTCTGCAGCCACCACTAGGGGGAGCTCCCTGTATACAGAGATACATGATAAGATCCTGTCTGCAGCCACCACTAGGGGGAGCTCCCTCTATACAGAGATAGATGATAAGATCCTGTCTGCAGCCACCACTCGGGGGAGCTCCCTGTATACAGAGATACATGATAAGATCCTGTCTGCAGTCACCACTAGGTGGAGCTCCCTGTATACAGAGATACATGATAAGATCCTGTCTGTAGCCACCACTAGGGGGAGCTCCCTGTATACAGAGATACATGATAAGATTCTGTCTGCAGTCACCACTAGGTGGAGCTCCCTGTATACAGAGATACATGATAAGATCCTCTCTGCAGCCACCACTAGGGGGAGCTCCCTGTATACAGAGATACATGATAAGATCCTGTCTGTAGCCACCACTAGCGGGAGCTCCCTGTATGCAGAGATACATGATAAGATCCTGTCTGCAGCCACCACTAGCGGGAGCTCCCTGTATACAGAGATACATGATAAGATCCTGTCTGCAGCCACCACTAGGGGGAGCTCCCTGTATACAGAGATACATGATAAGATTCTGTCTGCAGCCACCACTAGGGGGAGCTCCCTGTATACAGAGATACATGATAAGATTCTGTCTGCAGCCACCACTAGGGGGAGCTCCCTGTATACAGAGATACATGATAAGATTCTGTCTGCAGCCACCACTAGGGGGAGTTCCTGTATACAGAGATACATGATAAGATTCTGTCTGCAGCCACCACTAGGGGGAGCTCCCTGTATACAGAGATACATGATAAGATCCTGACAGCAGCCACCACTAGGGGGAGCTCCCTGCATACAGAGATACATAAGATTCTGTCTGCAGCCACCACTAGGGGGAGCTCCCTGTATACAGAGATACATGATAAGGTTCTGTCTGCAGCCACCACTAGGGGGAGCTCACTGTATACAGAGATACATGATAAGATTCTGTCTGCAGCCACCACTAGGGGGAGCTCCCTGTATACAGAGATACATGATAAGATTCTGTCTGCAGCCACCACTAGGGGGAGCTCCCTGTATACAGAGATACATGATAAGATTCTGTCTGCAGCCACCACTAGGGGGAGCTCCCTGTATACAGAGATACATGATAAGATACTGTCTGCAGCCACCACTAGAGGGAGCTCCCTGTATACAGAGATACATGATAAGATTCTGTCTGCAGCCTCCACTAGGGGGAGCTCCCTGTATACAGAGATACATGATAAGATTCTGTCTGCAGCCACCACTAGGGAGAGCTCCCTGTATACAGAGATAGATGATAAGATCCTGTCTGCAGCCACCACTAGGGGGAGCTCCCTGTATACAGAGATACATGATAAGATTCTGTCTGCAGCCACCACTAGGGAGAGCTCCCTGTATACAGAGATAGATGATAAGATCCTGTCTGCAGCCACCACTAGGGGGAGCTCCCTGTATACAGAGATACATGATAAGATCCTGTCTGCAGCCACCACTAGAGGGAGCTAACTGTATACAGAGATACATGATAAGATTCTGTCTGCAGCCTCCACTAGGGGGAGCTCCCTGTATACAGAGATACATGATAAGATCCTGTCTGCAGCCACCACTAGGGGGAGCTCCATGTATACAGAGATACATGATAAGATTCTGTCTGCAGCCACCACTAGGGGGAGCTCCCTGTATACAGAGATAGATGATAAGATTCTGTCTGCAGCCACCACTAGGGGGAGCTCCCTGTATACAGAGATACATGATAAGATTCTGTCTGCAGCCACCACTAGGGGGAGCTCCCTGTATACAGAGATAGATGATAAGATCCTGTCTGCAGCCACCACTAGGGGGAGCTCCCTGTATACAGAGATACATGATAAGATCCTGTCTGCAGCCACCACTAGAGGGAGCTCCCTGTATACAGAGATACATGATAAGATCCTGTCTGCAGCCACCACTAGTGGGAGCTCCATGTGTACAGAGATACATGATAAGATTCTGTCTGCAGCCACCACTAGGGGGAGCTCCCTGTATACAGGGATACATGATAAGATTCTGTCTGTAGCCACCACTAGGGGGAGCTCCCTGTATACAGAGATACATGATAAGATCCTGTCTGCAGCCACCACTAGGGGGAGCTCCCTGTATACAGAGATACATGATAAGATCCTGTCTTCAGCCACCACTAGGGGGAGCTCCCTGCAATGGGATTCATACAGCTCCTATCTCTGTATTCTTTTGGTTGCTCTATCCTTATATACTCTGGTAACCTGTAATGTTCCCGCTCATTCAGACACTAGGATGGACCTGTCATTAAGATGTTGGTTTTCCATATGGAAATGATCTGTTAGTGTCCAGGAAATAAAGTGACGAGTAAACAGAGGGATTTATACAAATCTGTTGAGGAGGTTACACGTCTTCTCCAGTTTCATTGACTTGTTTTAGATGCAAATCAAAGTCATTACCTAGAAAATCCCCGACCTGTGTGTGCCGATCATCGGATGTACACGGCGCGGAAGTCACCGCTCCCCCACCCCCGCTGCGCGTTACATTACTGCAGAGAGTCACGATAAAGTGCAGCCAGTAAGAAGGGCGTGAATATTTCCTGCACCCCCCGGATGGAGGTCCTGCACCCCCCGGATGGAGGTGAGTCATATGTAGAAAAGCTCAGGTCAGCGCCCGCCTGCGCCATTGCATAGACTCATCAATATTCTAGAAAATGGAGCAAAGACGTGAGATCCATTTATCAGATCCGTAGGTTCCTACAAGGAGGGATCACACTCTGCACCACGTCCTCTGCCCAGAGAAGGGACTCGAATGTCCATGTTCCCTCGGCTCTTGTCGACCTTCTAGAGGCAAAAACACACATCAGGATTGCTCGGATATTATGTCTCCTAAAATTGGATTTGAAACCCTCCCGTCCCCCCCAAAAAAATCACAAATACCTACATACAGGTGCTTCTCACTAAATCAGAATATCATCAGAAAGGTAATTTATTTCAGTTCTTCAATACAAACAGTGAAACTCCTATATTATATAGAGTCATTACACACAGAGGGATCTATTATATAGAGTCATTACACACAGAGGGATCTATTATATAGAGTCATTACACGCAGAGGGATCTATTATATAGAGTCATTACACACAGAGGGATCTATTATATAGAGTCATTACACACAGAGTGATTTATTATATAGAGTCATTACACACAGAGGGATCTATTATATAGAGTCATTACACACAGAGCGATCTATTATATAGAGTCATTACACACAGAGCGATCTATTATATAGAGTCATTACACACAGAGGGATCTATTATATAGAGTCATTACACACAGAGGGATCTATTATATAGAGTCATTACAAGCAGACCGATCTATTATATAGAGTCATTACAAGCAGACCGATCTATTATATAGAGTCATTACACACAGAGGGATCTATTATATAGAGTCATTACACACAGAGGGATCTATTATATAGAGTCATTACACGCAGAGGGATCTATTATATAGAGTCATTACATGCAGAGGGATCTATTATATAGAGTCATTACACGCAGAGGGATCTATTATATAGAGTCATTACACGCAGAGGGATCTATTATATAGAGTCATTGCACGCAGAGGGATCTATTATATAGAGTCATTACACGCAGAGGGTTCTATTATATAGAGTCATTACACGCAGAGGGATCTATTACATAGAATCATTACACGCAGAGGGATCTATTATATAGAGTCATTACACGCAGAGGGATCTATTATATAGAGTCATTACATGCAGAGGGATCTATTATATAGAGTCATTACACGCAGAGGGATCTATTACATAGAGTCATTACACGCAGAGGGATCTATTATATAGAGTCATTACACGCAGAGGGATCTATTATATAGAGTCATTACACGCAGAGGGGTCTATTATATAGAGTCCTTACACGCAGAGGGATCTATTATATAGGGCCATTACACGCAGAGGGGTCTATTATATAGGGCCATTACACGCAGAGGGGTCTATTATATAGAGTCCTTACACGCAGAGGGATCTATTATATAGGGTCATTACACGTAGAGGGATCTATTATATAGAGTCCTTACACGCAGAGGGATCTATTATATAGAGTCATTACACGCAGAGGGATCTATTATATAGAGTCATTACACGCAGAGGGATCTATTATATAGAGTCATTACACGCAGAGGGATCTATTATATAGAGTCATTACACGCAGAGGGATCTATTATATAGAGTCATTACACGCAGAGGGATCTATTATATAGAGTCATTACACGCAGAGGGATCTATTATATAGAGTCATTATACACAGAGGGATCTATTATATAGAGTCATTACACGCAGAGGGATCTATTACATAGAGTCATTACACGCAGAGGGATCTATTATATAGAGTCATTACACACACAGCGATCTATTATATAGAGTCATTACACGCAGAGGGATCTATTATACAGAGTCATTACACGCAGAGGGGTCTATTATATAGAGTCCTTACACGCAGAGGGATCTATTATATATGGTCATTACACGCAGAGGGATCTATTATATAGAGTCCTTACACACAGAGGGATCTATTATATAGAGTCATTACACGCAGAGGGATCTATTATATAGAGTCATTACACGCACAGGGATCTATTATATTGAGTCATTACACGCAGAACGATCTATTATATAGAGTCATTACACACAGAGGGATCTATTATATAGAGTCATTACACACAGAGGGGTCTATTATATAGAGTCCTTTCCCACAGAGGGATCTATTATATAGGGTCATTACACGCAGAGGGATCTATTATATAGAGTCCTTACACGCAGAGGGATCTATTATATAGGGTCATTACACGCAGAGGGATCTATTATATAGAGTCCTTACACGCAAAGGGATCTATTATATAGAGTCATTACATGCAGAGGGATCTATTATATAGAGTCCTTACACGCAGAGGGATCTATTATATAGAGTCCTTATACGCAGAGGGATCTATTATATAGAGTCCTTACACGCAGAGGGATCTATTATATACAGTCATTACACGCAGAGGGATCTATTATATAGAGTCATTACACACAGAGGGATCTATTATATAGAGTCATTACACACAGAGGAATCTATTATATAGAGTCATTATACACAGAGGGATCTATTATATAGGGTCATTACACGCAGAGGGATCTATTATATAGAGTCATTACATGCAGAGGGATCTATTATATAGAGTCATTACACGCAGAGGGATCTATTATATCGAGTCATTATACGTAGAGGGATCTATTATATAGAGTCCTTACACGCGGAGGGATCTATTATATAGAGTCATTACACACGGAGGGATCTATTATATAGAGTCATTACATACGGAGGGATCTATTATATAGAGTCATTACACGTGGAGGGATCTATTATATAGAGTCATTACATGCGGAGGGATCTATTATATAGAGTCATTACACGCGGAGGGATCTATTATATAGAGTCATTACACGCGGAGGGATCTATTATATAGTCATTACACGCAGAGGGATCTATTATATAGAGTCCTTACACGCAGAGGGATCTATTATATAGAGTCCTTACACGCAGAGGGATCTATTATATAGAGTCCTTACACACAGAGGGATCTATTATATAGAGTCATTACACACAGAGGGATCTATTATATAGAGTCATTACACACAGAGCGATCTATTATATAGAGTCATTACACGCAGAGGGATCTATTATATAGAGTCATTACACGCAGAGGGATCTATTATATAGTCATTACACACAGACGGATCTATTATATAAAGTCATTACACACAGAGTGATCTATTATATAGAGTCATTACACACAGAGCGATCTATTATATAGTGTCACTACACACAGAGGGATCTATTATATAGAGTCATTACACACAGAGGGATCTATTATATAGAGTCATTACACGCAGAGGGATCTATTATATAGTCATTACACACAGACGGATCTATTATATAAAGTCATTACACACAGAGTGATCTATTATATAGAGTCATTACACACAGAGCGATCTATTATATAGAGTCACTACACACAGAGGGATCTATTATATAGAGTCATTACACACAGAGGGATCTATTATATAGAGTCATTACACGCAGAGGGATCTATTATATAGAGTCCTTACACGCAGAGGGATCTATTATATAGAGTCATTACACGCAGAGGGATCTATTATATAGAGTCCTTACACGCAGAGGGATCTATTATATAGAGTCCTTACACGCAGAGGGATCTATTATATAGAGTCCTTACATGCAGAGGGATCTATTATATAGAGTCCTTACACGCAGAGGGATCTTTTATATAGAGTCCTTACACGCAGAGGGATCTATTATATAGAGTCCTTACACGCAGAGGGATCTATTATATAGAGTCATTACACGCAGAGGGATCTATTATATAGAGTCATTACACGCAGAGGGATCTATTATATAGAGTCATTACATGCAGAGGGATCTATTATATAGAGTCACTACACGCAGAGGGATCTATTATATAGAGTCATTACACGCAGAGGGATCTATTATATAGAGTCATTGCACGCAGAGGCATCTATTATATAGAGTCATTACACGCAGAGGGTTCTATTATATAGAGTCATTACACGCAGAGGGATCTATTACATAGAGTCATTACACGCAGAGGGATCTATTATATAGAGTCATTACACGCAGAGGGATCTATTATATAGAGTCATTACACGCAGAGGGGTCTATTATATAGAGTCATTACACGCAGAGGGATCTATTACATAGAGTCATTACACGCAGAGGGATCTATTACATAGAGTCATTACACGCAGAGGGATCTATTACATAGAGTCATTACACGCAGAGGGATCTATTATATAGAGTCATTACACGCAGAGGGATCTATTATATAGAGTCATTACACGCAGAGGGGTCTATTATATAGAGTCCTTACACGCAGAGGGATCTATTATATAGGGCCATTACACGCAGAGGGGTCTATTATATAGGGCCATTACACGCAGAGGGGTCTATTATATAGAGTCCTTACACGCAGAGGGATCTATTATATAGGGTCATTACACGTAGAGGGATCTATTATATAGAGTCCTTACATGCAGAGGGATCTATTATATAGAGTCTGTACACGCAGAGGGATCTATTATATAGAGTCATTACACGCAGAGGGATCTATTATATAGAGTCATTACACACAGAGGGATCTATTATATAGAGTCATTACACGCAGAGGGATCTATTATATAGAGTCCTTACACGCAGAGGGATCTATTATATAGAGTCATTACACGCAGAGGGATCTATTATATAGAGTCCTTACACGCAGAGGGATCTATTATATAGAGTCCTTACACGCAGAGGGATCTATTATATAGAGTCCTTACATGCAGAGGGATCTATTATATAGAGTCCTTACACGCAGAGGGATCTTTTATATAGAGTCCTTACACGCAGAGGGATCTATTATATAGAGTCCTTACACGCAGAGGGATCTATTATATAGAGTCATTACACGCAGAGGGATCTATTATATAGAGTCATTACACGCAGAGGGATCTATTATATAGAGTCATTACATGCAGAGGGATCTATTATATAGAGTCACTACACGCAGAGGGATCTATTATATAGAGTCATTACACGCAGAGGGATCTATTATATAGAGTCATTGCACGCAGAGGCATCTATTATATAGAGTCATTACACGCAGAGGGTTCTATTATATAGAGTCATTACACGCAGAGGGATCTATTACATAGAGTCATTACACGCAGAGGGATCTATTATATAGAGTCATTACACGTAGAGGGATCTATTATATAGAGTCATTACATGCAGAGGGATCTATTATATAGAGTCATTACACGCAGAGGGATCTATCACATAGAGTCATTACACGCAGAGGGATCTATTATATAGAGTCATTACACGCAGAGGGATCTATTATATAGAGTCATTACACGCAGAGGGGTCTATTATATAGAGTCCTTACACGCAGAGGGATCTATTATATAGGGCCATTACACGCAGAGGGGTCTATTATATAGGGCCATTACACGCAGAGGGGTCTATTATATAGAGTCCTTACACGCAGAGGGATCTATTATATAGGGTCATTACACGTAGAGGGATCTATTATATAGAGTCCTTACATGCAGAGGGATCTATTATATAGAGTCTGTACACGCAGAGGGATCTATTATATAGAGTCATTACACGCAGAGGGATCTATTATATAGAGTCATTACACGCAGAGGGATCTATTATATAGAGTCATTACACGCAGAGGGATCTATTATATAGAGTCATTAAACGCAGAGGGATCTATTATATACAGTCATTACACGCAGAGGGATCTATTATATAGAGTCATTATACGCAGAGGGATCTATTATATAGAGTCATTACACGCAGAGGGATCTATTACATAGAGTCATTACACGCAGAGGGATCTATTATATAGAGTCATTACACACACAGCGATCTATTATATAGAGTCATTACACACACAGCGATCTATTATATAGAGTCATTACACGCAGAGGGGTCTATTATATAGAGTCCTTACACGCAGAGGGATCTATTATATAGAGTCATTACACGCAGAGGGATCTATTATATAGAGTCATTACACGCAGAGGGGTCTATTATATAGAGTCCTTACACGCAGAGGGATCTATTATATATGGTCATTACACGCAGAGGGATCTATTATATAGAGTCCTTACACACAGAGGGATCTATTATATAGAGTCATTACACGCAGAGGGATCTATTATATAGAGTCATTACACGCAGAGGGATCTATTATATTGAGTCATTACACGCAGAACGATCTATTATATAGAGTCATTACACGCAGAGGGATCTATTATATAGAGTCATTACACACAGAGGGGTCTATTATATAGAGTCCTTTCCCACAGAGGGATCTATTATATAGGGTCATTAAACGCAGAGGGATCTATTATATAGAGTCATTACACGCAGAGGGATCTATTATATAGGGTCATTACACGCAGAGGGATCTATTATATAGAGTATTTAAACGCAAAGGGATCTATTATATAGAGTCATTACATGCAGAGGGATCTATTATATAGAGTCCTTACACGCAGAGGGATCTATTATATAGAGTCCTTATACGCAGAGGGATCTATTATATAGAGTCCTTGCACGCAGAGGGATCTATTATATACAGTCATTACACGCAGAGGGATCTATTATATAGAGTCATTACACACAGAGGGATCTATTATATAGAGTCATTACACGCAGAGGGATCTATTATATAGAGTCATTACACACAGAGGGATCTATTATATAGAGTCATTACACACAGAGGAATCTATTATATAGAGTCATTATACACAGAGGGATCTATTATATAGGGTCATTACACGCAGAGGGATCTATTATATAGAGTCCTTACATGCAGAGGAATCTATTATATAGAGTCATTACACGCAGAGGGATCTATTATGTAGAGTCCTTACACGCAGAGGGATCTATTATATAGAGTCATTATACGTAGAGGGATCTATTATATAGAGTCCTTACACGCGGAGGGATCTATTATATAGAGTCATTACACACGGAGGGATCTATTATATAGAGTCATTACACACGGAGGGATCTATTATATAGAGTCACTACACGTGGAGGGATCTATTATATAGAGTCATTACATGCGGAGGGATCTATTATATAGAGTCATTACACGCGGAGGGATCTATTATATAGAGTCATTACACGCGGAGGGATCTATTATATAGAGTCATTACACGCAGAGGGATCTATTATATAGAGTCCTTACACGCAGAGGGATCTATTATATAGAGTCCTTACACGCAGAGGGATCTATTATATAGAGTCCTTACACGCAGAGTGATCTATTATATAGAGTCATTACACGAAGAGCGATCTATTATATAGAGTCCTTACATGCAGAGGGATCTATTATATAGAGTCATTACACACAGAGGGATCTATTATATAGAGTCCTCACACTCAGAGGGATCTATTATATAGAGTCATTACACGCAGAGGGATCTATTATATAGAGTCATTACACGCAGAGGGATCTATTATATAGAGTCATTACACGCAGAGGGATCTATTATATAGAGTCATTGCACGCAGAGGGATCTATTATATAGAAACATTACACGCAGAGGGTTCTATTATATAGAGTCATTACACGCAGAGGGATCTATTACATAGAGTCATTAAACGCAGAGGGATCTATTATATAGAGTCATTACACGCAGAGGGATCTATTATATAGAGTCATTACATGCAGAGGGATCTATTATATAGAGTCATTACACGCAGAGGGATCTATTACATAGAGTCATTACACGCAGAGGGATCTATTATATAGAGTCATTACACGCAGAGGGATCTATTATATAGAGTCATTACACGCAGAGCGGTCTATTATATAGAGTCCTTACACGCAGAGGGATCTATTATATAGTGCCATTACACGCAGAGGGGTCTATTATATAGGGCCATTACACGCAGAGGGGTCTATTATATAGAGTCCTTACACGCAGAGGGATCTATTATATAGGGTCATTACATGTAGAGGGATCTATTATATAGAGTCCTTACACGCAGAGGGATCTATTATATAGAGTCATTACACGCAGAGGGATCTATTATATAGAGTCATTACACGCAGAGGGATCTATTATATAGAGTCATTACACGCAGTGGGATCTATTATATAGAGTCATTACACGCAGAGGGATCTATTATATAGAGTCATTACACGCAGAGGGATCTATTATATAGAGTCATTACACGCAGAGGGATCTATTATATAGAGTCATTATACACAGAGGGATCTATTATATAGATTCATTACACGCAGAGGGATCTATTACATAGAGTCATTACACGCAGAGGGATCTATTATATAGAGTCATTACACACACAGCGATCTATTATATAGAGTCATTACACGCAGAGGGATCTATTATACAGAGTCATTACACGCAGAGGGGTCTATTATATAGAGTCCTTACACGCAGAGGGATCTATTATATATGGTCATTACACGCAGAAGGATCTATTATATAGATTCCTTACAAACAGAGGGATCTATTATATAGAGTCATTACACGCAGAGGGATCTATTATATAGAGTCATTACACGCAGAGGGATCTATTATATAGAGTCATTACACGCAGAACGATCTATTATATAGAGTCATTACACACAGAGGGATCTATTATATAGAGTCATTACACACAGAGGGGTCTATTATATAGAGTCCTTTCCCACAGAGGGATCTATTATATAGGGTCATTACATGCAGAGGGATCTATTATATAGAGTCCTTACACGCAGAGGGATCTATTATATAGGGTCATTACACGCAGAGGGATCTATTATATAGAGTCATTACACACAGAGGGATCTATTATATAGAGTCATTACACACAGAGGAATCTATTATATAGAGTCATTATACACAGAGGGATCTATTATATAGAGTCATTACACGCAGAGGGATCTATTATATAGAGTCATTACACACACAGCGATCTATTATATAGAGGCATTACACGCAGAGGGATCTATTATACAGAGTCATTACACGCAGAGGGGTCTATTATATAGAGTCCTTACACGCAGAGGGATCTATTATATATGGTCATTACACGCAGAGGGATCTATTATATAGAGTCCTTACACACAGAGGGATCTATTATATAGAGTCATTACACGCAGAGGGATCTATTATATAGAGTCATTACACGCAGAGGGATCTATTATATTGAGTCATTACACGCAGAACGATCTATTATATAGAGTCATTACACACCGAGGGATCTATTAAATAGAGTCATTACACACAGAGGGGTCTATTATATAGAGTCCTTTCCCACAGAGGGATCTATTATAGAGGGTCATTACATGCAGAGGGATCTATTATATAGAGTCCTTACACGCAGAGGGATCTATTATATAGGGTCATTACACGCAGAGGGATCTATTATATAGAGTCATTACACACAGAGGGATCTATTATATAGAGTCATTACACACAGAGGAATCTATTATATAGAGTCATTATACACAGAGGGATCTATTATATAGGGTCATTACACGCAGAGGGATCTATTATATAGGGTCATTACACGCAGAGGGATCTATTATATAGAGTCATTACACGCAAAGGGATCTATTATATAGAGTCATTACATGCAGAGGGATCTATTATATAGAGTCCTTACACGCAGAGGGATATATTATATAGAGTCCTTATACGCAGAGGGATCTATTATATAGAGTCCTTACACGCAGAGGGATCTATTATATACAGTCATTACACGCAGAGGGATCTATTATATAGAGTCATTACACACAGAGGGATCTATTATATAGAGTCATTACACGCAGAGGGATCTATTATATAGAGTCATTATACACAGAGGGATCTATTATATAGGGTCATTACACGCAGAGGGATCAATTATATAGAGTCCTTACATGCAGAGGGATCTATTATATAGAGTCATTACACGCAGAGGGATCTATTATATAGAGTCATTATACGTAGAGGGATCTATTATATAGAGTCCTTACACGCGGAGGGATCTATTATATAGAGTCATTACACACGGAGGGATCTATTATATAGAGTCATTACATACGGAGGGATCTATTATATAGAGTCATTACACGTGGAGGGATCTATTATATAGAGTCATTACATGCGGAGGGATCTATTATATAGAGTCATTACACGCGGAGGGATCTATTATATAGAGTCATTACACGCGGAGGGATCTATTATATAGAGTCATTACACGCAGAGGGATCTATTATATAGAGTCCTTACACGCAGAGGGATCTATTATATAGAGTCCTTACACGCAGAGGGATCTATTATATAGAGTCCTTACACACAGAGGGATCTATTATATAAAATCATTACACACAGAGGTATCTATTATATAGAGTCATTACACACAGAGCGATCTATTATATAGAGTCATTACACGCAGAGGGATCTATTATATAGTCATTACACACAGACGGATCTATTATATAAAGTCATTACACACAGAGTGATCTATTATATAGAGTCATTACACACAGAGCGATCTATTATATAGTGTCACTACACACAGAGGGATCTATTATATAGAGTCATTACACACAGAGGGATCTATTATATAGAGTCATTACACGCAGAGGGATCTATTATATAGTCATTACACACAGACGGATCTATTATATAAAGTCATTACACACAGAGTGATCTATTATATAGAGTCATTACACACAGAGCGATCTATTATATAGAGTCACTACACACAGAGGGATCTATTATATAGAGTCATTACACACAGAGGGATCTATTATATAGAGTCATTACACGCAGAGGGATCTATTATATAGAGTCCTTACACGCAGAGGGATCTATTATATAGAGTCATTTCACGCAGAGGGATCTATTATATAGAGTCCTTACACGCAGAGGGATCTATTATATAGAGTCCTTACACGCAGAGGGATCTATTATATAGAGTCCTTACATGCAGAGGGATCTATTATATAGAGTCCTTACACGCAGAGGGATCTTTTATATAGAGTCCTTACACGCAGAGGGATCTATTATATAGAGTCCTTACACGCAGAGGGATCTATTATATAGAGTCATTACACGCAGAGGGATCTATTATATAGAGTCATTACACGCAGAGGGATCTATTATATAGAGTCATTACATGCAGAGGGATCTATTATATAGAGTCATTACACGCAGAGGGATCTATTATATAGAGTCATTACACGCAGAGGGATCTATTATATAGAGTCATTGCACGCAGAGGCATCTATTATATAGAGTCATTACACGCAGAGGGTTCTATTATATAGAGTCATTACACGCAGAGGGATCTATTACATAGAGTCATTACACGCAGAGGGATCTATTATATAGAGTCATTACACGCAGAGGGATCTATTATACAGAGTCATTACATGCAGGGGGATCTATTATATAGAGTCATTACGCGCAGAGGGATCTATTACATAGAGTCATTACACGCAGAGGGATCTATTATATAGAGTCATTACACGCAGAGGGATCTAATATATAGAGTCATTACACGCAGAGGGGTCTATTATATAGAGTCCTTACACGCAGAGGGATCTATTATATAGGGCCATTACACGCAGAGGGGTCTATTATATAGGGCCATTACACGCAGAGGGGTCTATTATATAGAGTCCTTACACGCAGAGGGATCTATTATATAGGGTCATTACACGTAGAGGGATCTATTATATAGAGTCCTTACACGCAGAGGGATCTATTATATAGAGTCATTACACGCAGAGGGATCTATTATATAGAGTCATTACACGCAGAGGGATCTATTATATTGAGTCATTACACGCAGAGGGATCTATTATATAGAGTCATTACACACAGAGGGATCTATTATATAGAGTCATTACACACAGAGGAATCTATTATATAGAGTCATTATACACAGAGGGATCTATTATATAGGGTCATTACACGCAGAGGGATCTATTATATAGAGTCCTTACATGCAGAGGAATCTATTATATAGAGTCATTACACGCAGAGGGATCTATTATATACAGTCATTACACGCAGAGGGATCTATTATATAGAGTCATTATACGCAGAGGGATCTATTATATAGAGTCATTACACGCAGAGGGATCTATTACATAGAGTCATTACACGCAGAGGGATCTATTATATAGAGTCATTACACACACAGCGATCTATTATATAGAGTCATTACACACAGAGGAATCTATTATATAGAGTCATTATACACAGAGGGATCTATTATATAGGGTCATTACACGCAGAGGGATCTATTATATAGGGTCATTACACGCAGAGGGATCTATTATATAGAGTCATTACACGCAAAGGGATCTATTATATAGAGTCATTACATGCAGAGGGATCTATTATATAGAGTCCTTACATGCAGAGGGATCTATTATATAGAGTCCTTATACGCAGAGTGATCTATTATATAGAGTCCTTACACGCAGAGGGATCTATTATATACAGTCATTACACGCAGAGGGATCTATTATATAGAGTCATTACACACAGAGGGATCTATTATATAGAGTCATTACACGCAGAGGGATCTATTATATAGAGTCATTATACACAGAGGGATCTATTATATAGGGTCATTACACGCAGAGGGATCTATTATATAGAGTCCTTACATGCAGAGGGATCTATTATATAGAGTCATTACACGCAGAGGGATCTATTATATAGAGTCATTATACGTAGAGGGATCTATTATATAGAGTCCTTACACGGGGAGGGATCTATTATATAGAGTCATTACACACGGAGGGATCTATTATATAGAGTCATTACATACGGAGGGATCTATTATATAGAGTCATTACATGTGGAGGGATCTATTATATAGAGTCATTACATGCGGAGGGATCTATTATATAGAGTCATTACACGCGGAGGGATCTATTATATAGAGTCATTACACGCGGAGGGATCTATTATATAGAGTCATTACACGCAGAGGGATCTATTATATAGAGTCCTTACACGCAGAGGGATCTATTATATAGAGTCCTTACACGCAGAGGGATCTATTATATAGAGTCCTTACACACAGAGGGATCTATTATATAGAGTCATTACACACAGAGGGATCTATTATATAGAGTCATTACACACAGAGCGATCTATTATATAGAGTCATTACACGCAGAGGGATCTATTATATAGTCATTACACACAGACGGATCTATTATATAAAGTCATTACACACAGAGTGATCTATTATATAGAGTCATTACACACAGAGCGATCTATTATATAGTGTCACTACACACAGAGGGATCTATTATATAGAGTCATTACACACAGAGGGATCTATTATATAGAGTCATTACACGCAGAGGGATCTATTATATAGTCATTAAACACAGACGGATCTATTATATAAAGTCATTACACACAGAGTGATCTATTATATAGAGTCATTACACACAGAGCGATCTATTATATAGAGTCACTACACACAGAGGGATCTATTATATAGAGTCATTACACACAGAGGGATCTATTATATAGAGTCATTACACGCAGAGGGATCTATTATATAGAGTCCTTACACGCAGAGGGATCTATTATATAGAGTCATTTCACGCAGAGGGATCTATTATATAGAGTCCTTACACGCAGAGGGATCTATTATATAGAGTCCTTACACGCAGAGGGATCTATTATATAGAGTCCTTACATGCAGAGGGATCTATTATATAGAGTCCTTACACGCAGAGGGATCTTTTATATAGAGTCCTTACACGCAGAGGGATCTATTATATAGAGTCCTTACACGCAGAGGGATCTATTATATAGAGTCATTACACGCAGAGGGATCTATTATATAGAGTCATTACACGCAGAGGGATCTATTATATAGAGTAATTACATGCAGAGGGATCTATTATATAGAGTCATTACACGCAGAGGGATCTATTATATAGAGTCATTACACGCAGAGGGATCTATTTTATAGAGTCATTGCACGCAGAGGCATCTATTATATAGAGTCATTACACGCAGAGGGTTCTATTATATAGAGTCATTACACGCAGAGGGATCTATTACATAGAGTCATTACACGCAGAGGGATCTATTATATAGAGTCATTACACGCAGAGGGATCTATTATACAGAGTCATTACATGCAGGGGGATCTATTATATAGAGTCATTACGCGCAGAGGGATCTATTACATAGAGTCATTACACGCAGAGGGATCTATTATATAGAGTCATTACACGCAGAGGGATCTATTATATAGAGTCATTACACGCAGAGGGGTCTATTATATAGAGTCCTTACACGCAGAGGGATCTATTATATAGGGTCATTACACGTAGAGGGATCTATTATATAGAGTCATTACACACAGAGGGATCTATTATATAGAGTCATTACACGCAGAGGGATCTATTATATAGTCATTACACACAGACGGATCTATTATATAAAGTCATTACACACAGAGTGATCTATTATATAGAGTCATTACACACAGAGCGATCTATTATATAGAGTCACTACACACAGAGGGATCTATTATATAGAGTCATTACACACAGAGGGATCTATTATATAGAGTCATTACACGCAGAGGGATCTATTATATAGAGTCCTTACACGCAGAGGGATCTATTATATAGAGTCATTTCACGCAGAGGGATCTATTATATAGAGTCCTTACACGCAGAGGGATCTATTATATAGAGTCCTTACACGCAGAGGGATCTATTATATAGAGTCCTTACATGCAGAGGGATCTATTATATAGAGTCCTTACACGCAGAGGGATCTTTTATATAGAGTCCTTACACGCAGAGGGATCTATTATATAGAGTCCTTACACGCAGAGGGATCTATTATATAGAGTCATTACACGCAGAGGGATCTATTATATAGAGTCATTACACGCAGAGGGATCTATTATATAGAGTAATTACATGCAGAGGGATCTATTATATAGAGTCATTACACGCAGAGGGATCTATTATATAGAGTCATTACACGCAGAGGGATCTATTATATAGAGTCATTGCACGCAGAGGCATCTATTATATAGAGTCATTACACGCAGAGGGTTCTATTATATAGAGTCATTACATGCAGAGGGATCTATTACATAGAGTCATTACACGCAGAGGGATCTATTATATAGAGTCATTACACGCAGAGGGATCTATTATACAGAGTCATTACATGCAGGGGGATCTATTATATAGAGTCATTACGCGCAGAGGGATCTATTACATAGAGTCATTACACGCAGAGGGATCTATTATATAGAGTCATTACACGCAGAGGGATCTATTATATAGAGTCATTACACGCAGAGGGGTCTATTATATAGAGTCCTTACACGTAGAGGGATCTATTATATAGGGTCATTACACGTAGAGGGATCTATTATATAGAGTCCTTACACGCAGAGGGATCTATTATATAGAGTCATTACACGCAGAGGGATCTATTATATAGAGTCATTACACGCAGAGGGATCTATTATATTGAGTCATTACACGCAGAGGGATCTATTATATAGAGTCATTACACACAGAGGGATCTATTATATAGAGTCATTACACACAGAGGAATCTATTATATAGAGTCATTATACACAGAGGGATCTATTATATAGGGTCATTACACGCAGAGGGATCTATTATATAGAGTCCTTACATGCAGAGGAATCTATTATATAGAGTCATTACACGCAGAGGGATCTATTATATACAGTCATTACACGCAGAGGGATCTATTATATAGAGTCATTATACGCAGAGGGATCTATTATATAGAGTCATTACACGCAGAGGGATCTATTACATAGAGTCATTACACGCAGAGGGATCTATTATATAGAGTCATTACACACACAGCGATCTATTATATAGAGTCATTACACGCAGAGGGATCTATTATATAGAGTCATTACACGCAGAGGGGTCTATTATATAGAGTCCTTACACGCAGAGGGATCTATTATATAGAGTCATTACATGCAGAGGGATCTATTATATAGAGTCATTACACGCAGAGGGGTCTATTATATAGAGTCCTTACACGCAGAGGGATCTATTATATATGGTCATTACACGCAGAGGGATCTATTATATAGAGTCCTTACACACAGAGGGATCTATTATATAGAGTCATTACACGCAGAGGGATCTATTATATAGAGTCATTACACGCAGAGGGATCTATTATATTGAGTCATTACACGCAGAACGATCTATTATATAGAGTCATTACACGCAGAGGGATCTATTATATAGAGTCATTACACACAGAGGGGTCTATTATATAGAGTCCTTTCCCACAGAGGGATCTTTATATAGGGTCATTACACGCAGAGGGATCTATTATATAGAGTCCTTACACGCAGAGGGATCTATTATATAGGGTCATTACACGCAGAGGGATCTATTATATAGAGTAGTTACACACAAAGGGATCTATTATATAGAGTCATTACATGCAGAGGGTTCTATTATATAGAGTCCTTACACGCAGAGGGATCTATTATATAGAGTCCTTATACGCAGAGGGATCTATTATATAGAGTCCTTGCACGCAGAGGGATCTATTATATACAGTCATTACACGCAGAGGGATCTATTATATAGAGTCATTACACACAGAGGGATCTATTATATAGAGTCATTACACGCAGAGGGATCTATTATATAGAGTCATTACACACAGAGGGATCTATTATATAGAGTCATTACACACAGAGGAATCTATTATATAGAGTCATTATACACAGAGGGATCTATTATATAGGGTCATTACACGCAGAGGGATCTATTATATAGAGTCCTTACATGCAGAGGAATCTATTATATAGAGTCATTACACGCAGAGGGATCTATTATGTAGAGTCCTTACACGCAGAGGGATCTATTATATAGAGTCATTATACGTAGAGGGATCTATTATATAGAGTCCTTACACGCGGAGGGATCTATTATATAGAGTCATTACACACGGAGGGATCTATTATATAGAGTCATTACACGTGGAGGGATCTATTATATAGAGTCATTACACGTGGAGGGATCTATTATATAGAGTCATTACATGCGGAGGGATCTATTATATAGAGTCATTACACGCAGAGGGATCTATTATATAGAGTCATTACACGCGGAGGGATCTATTATATAGAGTCATTACACGCAGAGGGATCTATTATATAGAGTCCTTACACGCAGAGGGATCTATTATATAGAGTCCTTACACGCAGAGGGATCTATTATATAGAGTCCTTACACGCAGAGTGATCTATTATATAGAGTCATTACACGAAGAGCGATCTATTATATAGAGTCATTACACGCAGAGGGATCTATTATATAGAGTCATTACACACAGAGGGATCTATTATATAGAGTTCTCACACTCAGAGGGATCTATTATATAGAGTCATTACACGCAGAGGGATCTATTATATAGAGTCATTACACGCAGAGGGATCTATTATATAGAGTCATTACACGCAGAGGGATCTATTATATACAGTCATTGCACACAGAGGGATCTATTATATAGAGTCATTACACGCAGAGGGTTCTATTATATAGAGTCATTACACGCAGAGGGATCTATTACATAGAGTCATTACACGCAGAGGGATCTATTATATAGAGTCATTACACGCAGAGGGATCTATTATATAGAGTCATTACATGCAGAGGGATCTATTATATAGAGTCATTACACGCAGAGGGATCTATTACATAGAGTCATTACACGCAGAGGGATCTATTATATAGAGTCATTACACGCAGAGGGATCTATTATATAGAGTCATTACACGCAGAGCGGTCTATTATATAGAGTCCTTACACGCAGAGGGATCTATTATATAGGGCCATTACACGCAGAGGGGTCTATTATATAGGGCCATTACACGCAGAGGGGTCTATTATATAGAGTCCTTACACGCAGAGGGATCTATTATATAGGGTCATTACACGTAGAGGGATCTATTATATAGAGTCCTTACACGCAGAGGGATCTATTATATAGAGTCATTACACGCAGAGGGATCTATTATATAGAGTCATTACACGCAGAGGGATCTATTATATAGAGTCATTACACGCAGAGATATCTATTATATAGAGTCATTACACGCAGAGGGATCTATTATATAGAGTCATTACACGCAGAGGGATCTATTATATAGAGTCATTACACGCAGAGGGATCTATTATATAGAGTCATTATACACAGAGGGATCTATTATATAGAGTCATTACACGCAGAGGGATCTATTACATAGAGTCATTACACGCAGAGGGATCTATTATATAGAGTCATTACACACACAGCGATCTATTATATAGAGTCATTACACGCAGAGGGATCTATTATACAGAGTCATTACACGCAGAGGGGTCTATTATATAGAGTCCTTACACGCAGAGGGATCTATTATATATGGTCATTACACGCAGAGGGATCTATTATATAGAGTCCTTACACACAGAGGGCTCTATTATATAGAGTCATTACACGGAGAGGGATCTATTATATAGAGTCATTACACGCAGAGGGATCTATTATATTGAGTCATTACACGCAGAACGATCTATTATATAGAGTCATTACACACAGAGGGATCTATTATATAGAGTCATTACACACAGAGGGGTCTATTATATAGAGTCCTTTCCCACAGAGGGATCTATTATATAGGGTCATTACATGCAGAGGGATCTATTATATAGAGTCCTTACACGCAGAGGGATCTATTATATAGGGTCATTACACGCAGAGGGATCTATTATATAGAGTCATTACACACAGAGGGATCTATTATATAGAGTCATTACACACAGAGGAATCTATTATATAGAGTCATTATACACAGAGGGATCTATTATATAGAGTCATTACACGCAGAGGGATCTATTATATAGAGTCATTACACACACAGCGATCTATTATATAGAGTCATTACACGCAGAGGGATCTATTATACAGAGTCATTACACGCAGAGGGGTCTATTATATAGAGTTCTTACACGCAGAGGGATCTATTATATATGGTCATTACACGCAGAGGGATCTATTATATAGAGTCCTTACACACAGAGGGATCTATTATATAGAGTCATTACACGCAGAGGGATCTATTATATTGAGTCATTACACGCAGAACGATCTATTATATAGAGTCATTACACACAGAGGGATCTATTATATAGAGTCCTTTCCCACAGAGGGATCTATTATATAGGGTCATTACATGCAGAGGGATCTATTATATAGAGTCCTTACACGCAGAGGGATCTATTATATAGGGTCATTACACGCAGAGGGATCTATTATATAGAGTCATTACACACAGAGGGATCTATTATATAGAGTCATTACACACAGAGGAATCTATTATATAGAGTCATTATACACAGAGGGATCTATTATATAGGGTCATTACACGCAGAGGGATCTATTATATAGGGTCATTACACGCAGAGGGATCTATTATATAGAGTCATTACACGCAAAGGGATCTATTATATAGAGTCATTACATGCAGAGGGATCTATTATATAGAGTCCTTACACGCAGAGGGATCTATTATATAGAGTCCTTATACGCAGAGGGATCTATTATATAGAGTCCTTACACGCAGAGGGATCTATTATATACAGTCATTACACGCAGAGGGATCTATTATATAGAGTCATTACACACAGAGGGATCTATTATATAGAGTCATTACACGCAGAGGGATCTATTATATAGAGTCATTACACACAGAGGGATCTATTATATAGAGTCATTACACACAGAGAAATCTATTATATAGAGTCATTATACACAGAGGGATCTATTATATAGGGTCATTACACGCAGAGGGATCTATTATATAGAGTCCTTACATGCAGAGGGATCTATTATATAGAGTCATTACACGAAAAGGGATCTATTATATAGAGTCATTATACGTAGAGTGATCTATTATATAGAGTCCTTACACGCGGAGGGATCTATTATATAGAGTCATTACACACGGAGGGATCTATTATATAGAGTCATTACATACGGAGGGATCTATTATATAGAGTCATTACACGTGGAGGGATCTATTATATAGAGTCATTACATGCGGAGGGATCTATTATAAAGAGTCATTACACGCGGAGGGATCTATTATATAGAGTCATTACACGCGGAGGGATCTATTATATAGAGTCATTACACGCAGAGGGATCTATTATATAGAGTCCTTACACGCAGAGGGATCTATTATATAGAGTCCTTACACGCAGAGGGATCTATTATATAGAGTCCTTACACACAGAGGGATCTATTATATAGAGTCATTACACACAGAGGGATCTATTATATAGAGTCATTACACACAGAGCGATCTATTATATAGAGTCATTACACGCAGAGGGATCTATTATATAGTCATTACACACAGACGGATCTATTATATAAAGTCATTACACACAGAGTGATCTATTATATAGAGTCATTACACACAGAGCGATCTATTATATAGTGTCACTACACACAGAGGGATCTATTATATAGAGTCATTACACACAGAGGGATCTATTATATAGAGTCATTACACGCAGAGGGATCTATTATATAGTCATTACACACAGACGGATCTATTATATAAAGTCATTACACACAGAGTGATCTATTATATAGAGTCATTACACACAGAGCGATCTATTATATAGAGTCACTACACACAGAGGGATCTATTATATAGAGTCATTACACACAGAGGGATCTATTATATAGAGTCATTACACGCAGAGGGATCTATTATATAGAGTCCTTACACGCAGAGGGATCTATTATATAGAGTCATTACACGCAGAGGGATCTATTATATAGAGTCCTTACACGCAGAGGGATCTATTATATAGAGTCCTTACACGCAGAGGGATCTATTATATAGAGTCCTTACATGCAGAGGGATCTATTATATAGAGTCCTTACACGCAGAGGGATCTTTTATATAGAGTCCTTACACGCAGAGGGATCTATTATATAGAGTCCTTACACGCAGAGGGATCTATTATATAGAGTCATTACACACAGAGGGATCTATTATATAGAGTCATTACACGCAGAGGGATCTATTATATAGAGTCATTACACGCAGAGTGATCTATTATATACAGTCATTACACGCAGAGGGATCTATTATATTGAGTCATTACACGCAGAACGATCTATTATATAGAGTCATTACACACAGAGGGATCTATTATATAGAGTCCTTTCCCACAGAGGGATCTATTATATAGGGTCATTACATGCAGAGGGATCTATTATATAGAGTCCTTACACGCAGAGGGATCTATTATATAGGGTCATTACACGCAGAGGGATCTATTATATAGAGTCATTACACACAGAGGGATCTATTATATAGGGTCATTACACACAGAGGAATCTATTATATAGAGTCATTATACACAGAGGGATCTATTATATAGGGTCATTACACGCAGAGGGATCTATTATATAGGGTCATTACACGCAGAGGGATCTATTATATAGAGTCATTACACGCAAAGGGATCTATTATATAGAGTCATTACATGCAGAGGGATCTATTATATAGAGTCCTTACACGCAGAGGGATCTATTATATAGAGTCCTTATACGCAGAGGGATCTATTATATAGAGTCCTTACACGCAGAGGGATCAATTATATACAGTCATTACACGCAGAGGGATCTATTATATAGAGTCATTACACACAGAGGGATCTATTATATAGAGTCATTACACGCAGAGGGATCTATTATATAGAGTCATTACACACAGAGGGATCTATTATATAGAGTCATTACACACAGAGAAATCTATTATATAGAGTCATTATACACAGAGGGATCTATTATATAGGGTCATTACACGCAGAGGGATCTATTATATAGAGTCCTTACATGCAGAGGGATCTATTATATAGAGTCATTACACGCAGAGGGATCTATTATATAGAGTCATTATACGTAGAGGGATCTATTATATAGAGTCCTTACACGCGGAGGGATCTATTATATAGAGTCATTACACACGGAGGGATCTATTATATAGAGTCATTACATACGGAGGGATCTATTATATAGAGTCATTACACGTGGAGGGATCTATTATATAGAGTCATTACATGCGGAGGGATCTATTATATAGAGTCATTACACGCGGAGGGATCTATTATATAGAGTCATTACACGCGGAGGGATCTATTATATAGAGTCATTACACGCAGAGGGATCTATTATATAGAGTCCTTACACGCAGAGGGATCTATTATATAGAGTCCTTACACGCAGAGGGATCTATTATATAGAGTCCTTACACACAGAGGGATCTATTATATAGAGTCATTACACACAGAGGGATCTATTATATAGAGTCATTACACACAGAGCGATCTATTATATAGAGTCATTACACGCAGAGGGATCTATTATATAGTCATTACACACAGACGGATCTATTATATAAAGTCATTACACACAGAGTGATCTATTATATAGAGTCATTACACACAGAGCGATCTATTATATAGTGTCACTACACACAGAGGGATCTATTATATAGAGTCATTACACACAGAGGGATCTATTATATAGAGTCATTACACGCAGAGGGATCTATTATATAGTCATTACACACAGACGGATCTATTATATAAAGTCATTACACACAGAGTGATCTATTATATAGAGTCATTACACACAGAGCGATCTATTATATAGAGTCACTACACACAGAGGGATCTATTATATAGAGTCATTACACACAGAGGGATCTATTATATAGAGTCATTACACGCAGAGGGATCTATTATATAGAGTCCTTACACGCAGAGGGATCTATGATATAGAGTCATTACACGCAGAGGGATCTATTATATAGAGTCCTTACACGCAGAGGGATCTATTATATAGAGTCCTTACATGCAGAGGGATCTATTATATAGAGTCCTTACATGCAGAGGGATCTATTATATAGAGTCCTTACACGCAGAGGGATCTTTTATATAGAGTCCTTACACGCAGAGGGATCTATTATATAGAGTCCTTACACGCAGAGGGATCTATTATATAGAGTCATTACACACAGAGGGATCTATTATGTAGAGTCATTACACGCAGAGGGATCTATTATATAGAGTCATTTCATGCAGAGGGATCTATTATATAGAGTCATTACACACAGAGGGATCTATTATATAGAGTCATTACACGCAGAGGGATCTATTATATAGAGTCATTGCACGCAGAGGCATCTATTATATAGAGTCATTACACGCAGAGGGTTCTATTATATAGAGTCATTACACGCAGAGGGATCTATTACATAGAGTCATTACACGCAGAGGGATCTATTATGTAGAGTCATTACACGCAGAGGGATCTATTATATAGAGTCATTACATGCAGAGGGATCTATTATATAGAGTCATTACACGCAGAGGGATCTATTACATAGATTCATTACACGCAGAGGGATCTATTATATAGAGTCATTACACGCAGAGGGATCTATTATATAGAGTCATTACACGCAGAGGGGTCTATTATATAGAGTCCTTGCACGCAGAGGGATCTATTATATAGGGCCATTACACGCAGAGGGGTCTATTATATAGGGCCATTACACGCAGAGGGGTCTATTATATAGAGTCCTTACACGCAGAGGGATCTATTATATAGGGTCATTACACGTAGAGGGATCTATTATATAGAGTCCTTACACGCAGAGGGATCTATTATATAGAGTCATTACACGCAGAGGGATCTATTATATAGAGTCATTACACGCAGAGGGATCTATTATATAGAGTCATTACACGCAGAGGGATCTATTATATAGAGTCATTACACGCAGAGGGATCTATTATATAGAGTCATTAAACGCAGAGGGATCTATTATATACAGTCATTACACGCAGAGGGATCTATTATATAGAGTCATTATACGCAGAGGGATCTATTATATAGAGTCATTACACGCAGAGGGATCTATTACATAGAGTCATTACACGCAGAGGGATCTATTATATAGAGTCATTACACACACAGCGATCTATTATATAGAGTCATTACACGCAGAGGGATCTATTATATAGAGTCATTACACGCAGAGGGGTCTATTATATAGAGTCCTTACACGCAGAGGGATCTATTATATAGAGTCATTACACGCAGAGGGATCTATTATATAGAGTCATTACACGCAGAGGGGTCTATTATATAGAGTCCTTACACGCAGAGGGATCTATTATATATGGTCATTACACGCAGAGGGATCTATTATATAGAGTCCTTACACACAGAGGGATCTATTATATAGAGTCATTACACGCAGAGGGATCTATTATATAGAGTCATTACACGCAGAGGGATCTAATATATTGAGTCATTACACGCAGAACGATCTATTATATAGAGTCATTACACGCAGAGGGATCTATTATATAGAGTCATTACACACAGAGGGGTCTATTATATAGAGTCCTTTCCCACAGAGGGATCTATTATATAGGGTCATTACACGCAGAGGGATCTATTATATAGAGTCCTTACACGCAGAGGGATCTATTATATAGGGTCATTACACGCAGAGGGATCTATTATATAGAGTCCTTACACGCAAAGGGATCTATTATATAGAGTCATTACATGCAGAGGGATCTATTATATAGAGTCCTTACACGCAGAGGGATCTATTATATAGAGTCCTTATACGCAGAGGGATCTATTATATAGAGTCCTTACACGCAGAGGGATCTATTATATACAGTCATTACACGCAGAGGGATCTATTATATAGAGTCATTGCACACAGAGGGATCTATTATATAGAGTCATTACACGCAGAGGGATCTATTATATAGAGTCATTACACACAGAGGGATCTATTATATAGAGTCATTACACACAGAGGAATCTATTATATAGAGTCATTATACACAGAGGGATCTATTATATAGGGTCATTACACGCAGAGGGATCTATTATATAGAGTCCTTACATGCAGAGGAATCTATTATATAGAGTCATTACACGCAGAGGGATCTATTATGTAGAGTCCTTACACGCAGAGGGATCTATTATATAGAGTCATTATACGTAGAGGGATCTATTATATAGAGTCCTTACACGCGGAGGGCTCTATTATATAGAGTCATTACACACGGAGGGATCTATTATATAGAGTCATTACACACGGAGGGATCTATTATATAGAGTCATTACACGTGGAGGGATCTATTATATAGAGTCATTACATGCGGAGGGATCTATTATATAGAGTCATTACACGCGGAGGGATCTATTATATAGAGTCATTACACGCGGAGGGATCTATTATATAGAGTCATTACACGCAGAGGGATCTATTATATAGAGTCCTTACACGCAGAGTGATCTATTATATAGAGTCCTTACACGCAGAGGGATCTATTATATAGAGTCCTTACACGCAGAGTGATCTATTATATAGAGTCATTACACGAAGAGCAATCTATTATATAGAGTCCTTACACGCAGAGGGATCTATTATATAGGGTCACTACACGTAGAGGGATCTATTATATAGAGTCCTTACACGCAGAGGGATCTATTATATAGAGTCATTACACGCAGAGGGATCTATTATATAGAGTCATTACACGCAGAGGGATCTATTATATAGAGTCATTACACGCAGAGGGATCTATTATATAGAGTCATTACACGCAGAGGGATCTATTATATAGAGTCATTACACGCAGAGGGATCTATTATATAGAGTCATTACACGCAGAGTTATCTATTATATAGAGTCATTATACGCAGAGGGATCTATTATATAGAGTCATTACACGCAGAGGGATCTATTACATAGAGTCATTACACGCAGAGGGATCTATTATATAGAGTCATTACACACACAGCGATCTATTATATAGAGTCATTACACACAGAGGGATCTATTATATAGAGTCCTCACACTCAGAGGGATCTATTATATAGAGTCATTACACGCAGAGGGATCTATTATATAGAGTCATTACACGCAGAGGGATCTATTATATAGAGTCATTACACGCAGAGGGATCTATTATATAGAGTCATTACACGCAGAGGGATCTATTATATAGAGTCATTACATGCGGAGGGATCTATTATATAGAGTCACTACACACAGAGGGATCTATTATATAGAGTCATTACACGCAGAGGGATCTATTATATAGAGTCATTACATGCGGAGGGATCTATTATATATAGTCACTACACACAGAGGGATCTATTATATAGAGTCATTACACACAGAGGGATCTATTATATAGAGTCATTACACGCAGAGGGATCTATTATATAGAGTCCTTACACGCAGAGGGATCTATTATATAGAGTCCTTACACGCAGAGGGATCTATTATATAGAGTCCTTACACGCAGAGGGATCAATTATATAGAGTACTTACACGCAGAGGGATCTTTTATATAGAGTCCTTACACGCAGAGGGATCTATTATATAGAGTCCTTACACGCAGAGGGATCTATTATATAGAGTCATTACACGCAGAGGGATCTATTATATAGAGTCATTACACGCAGAGGGATCTATTATATAGAGTCATTACATGCAGAGGGATCTATTATATAGAGTCATTACACGCAGAGGGATCTATTATATAGAGTCATTACACGCAGAGGGATCTATTATATAGAGTCATTGTGTAGCACCCTGAGGATTCGGCTGCTACAGGGGTATTGCACCTCAACCCAGAGGTGTGATATTCCACTCCCGGGTAAGGATGGAGTGTGGACCTGAGCTCGGTAGGCTGCATGCACTACACACATCCCATTTCCGAGGAGCAGACCGACGGTACTCCCACTTAGAAATGTGCAGGTACGACCGAGTCTGTTCCTGGCTGGAGTGGGAGGTGGGTGGAACATCCCAAGTAGTGTAGGGGCAGATAGGGGGAGCAGCCTGGGTAAAGATAGGAGCTCATTGGGTGCTGGTCACCTGAGCTCACACATAGAGGGTGTATATAAGGTGGGCACCATCAAAGAACAGGGTCAGTCAGTCAGTCTTTGCAGAGAAGTCAGAGGAAGAGGAGCAGAGCAGCCCCAGAGAGAGAGAGAGGAGAAAGCAAGAGAGACCCAGAGGGGGAAACAGAAGAGAGGACTCTGAGACCCCAAATCCAATCCACGGGTGAAGAGTCGGCATCAGGGTACCGGAACCCAAGCTGGTGGGGGCAAAAACACACCCCAGCCAGAGACCGGAGGCCGTGGGCAGCGTCTGCCACGGCCACCCACCACATCCACCCCCAAGGCATACCACGTGGAGGGTCAGGGAACCCAAGGCCAAGGGTCTCCCAACAGAAGGCCCGAGGGAGCTGGACCTGGGTGGATCACTAGTGGGGACGGCCAGAGAAAGGACAGAAGGAGAGCTCAGGGTCACGCTCCGGACTCGCTTGGGGGTTGGCTGGATCCAGGACCTGGTGGATGCAGCACGGCTCGGGAGGTCACTTGAAGCTGGAGTGACCGGAACATCAGCAGTGAGTAAATACCCTAAACTGCACAACCCGACTCTGTCTTCATTTAACACCTATGCTGCACCACCACAACCCCCATCCTCTGCACCTGACCCCCTGAGGCTATACCCCACCCGTTGGGGGTTATACCATCACAAGCTGCACCTACACCATCAGCCTCAGCGGACCCTGCTGCAGCGGCGGCCATAGTGACCGCAATACAACGGGTGGCGTAGTCGACAATAAAGAACTTAATAACATCTGTAGGACTGCCACATACAACTGAGTTTGACACCCTGGGCACGGACCGGGTCACAGCCACTCGGAAGACTACAACTCCCATCTGATCCGGCTCCGGATATTCCCCCTAAAGAATATGGCCCAGGGGGCGCGTCAACTTTGGCGTAGTCGGCAGGATTACGTGCCCACAACAACCGGGTACTGCGTGCCTGAAGAAAAGAACGAGTTTACCTCAAAAAGAAGTCTCCTGCCGGTTCCGGAGGGTCCCCGCCATCGGACTCCATCACAGATCGATTCCAGCCGGTTGTCCGCCATTAACAGCGTTTTCCCGCCATCTGCAGAGTTTCCCGCCACTGGGAGACGATTCCCGCCATTTCCAAAGGTTTCCCGCCTTGGAAGAGCGGACGCCATTATGGGCGTGCCAGAGGGTGGTGAGAGGCCACCTCCCATCGTGGGCCAGGACCGAAAATGGCGCCAAAAGTGGAAACCGCCCACACCAACAGAGACTGTGATGCTAGAGGTGTCTGTCAGCGTGAAAGAACAGCCCTTGGAGCTGACAGTCACCAAGTGGCCCCGGGACCGCCCTCGAGGGGGGAGGAGACGAAAGGAGAGAGAAAAGATGGGTGCCGCTTGGAGGAGTCTAGAGCGAGCGCACCCGGAGGCAAGAAGCCTGGAGAAGAATATCGGAGGAGCTTACCCGGAGATGGCGAGAAAGCAGAGCAGCACCGGCCCGTTGGCCAGGAGCCTGCTAGAAACCGAGGAGGGAGAGCAGAGCAGCACCGGCCCGCTGGCCAGGAGCCTGCTGGAGACAACAGTAGGAGAGCAGAGCAGCACCGACCCGTTGGTCAGGAGCCTGCTGGAAACAACGACCCCACTAGGACTAGTGGAGGTCCTAGCACAGCTCCCCCGAGACCGGGAGTGTGCACAGACCGCTCTGGAGGGCCTCGCAAGGAGGATGGCCCGGGTGCAGCGAGAGACGTTGGCGGAGTGGAGCCGTGAGATGGCCCAGCAGACCGAGACCTGTCAGCGGAGCACGCCACCCGAGACGAGGAAACAGACCGCCTCTGAGGATGGCGCGGGAGGATTGAAGGCCGGAGACGGCGCCGAGAAGAGAGCCGAACGAGTGGAGGCAGGTAAAGGGGACGTCTATACCCCAAACCGGGAAACCGCGTACCTGCCCCAGCTCCCCGTCGCAGAGCCCGAAGTCTATCCTGCCGTGCCCGTCGCTGCAACGTCACCGCCGCAGACTAGGCCTCAAACGGGAGCCGCGACCCCTGTGACGTCACACGCCTCGACCCCGAGCGTGACCAAGCAGGAAGTACCACCAGCCTGGTCGTAAGGCCTAGTACCCCCGGGCGCCGCAATACCAACAGCGCCCCCTACCTCCGCGGAGCCCCCGGCCTGGTCGCAGGGCCAAGTAGCCCAGGGCGCCGCCGTCCTTACGGTGCCCTTTACCTTCCAGATACCCCAGGCCTGGCCGCAAGGCCCGGGCAACCCGGGCGCTAACATCACCGCGCCCATAAGACCAAGAGTGCCGCATCTGGGAGAAGACCTGTACGCCCAGCATACGTGCCCGGATGGGCAGCCATTTATATGGCCACCGGAGTTTCACCATCCCCGACTCCGGAGACAGAGACCCCTGGATGAACCCCTTATCCCGGCTCCAAAGCCCGTGAAGAGGATCTCGCCCCCGCTAGCGGAAGCGCAGTTTGAGTGGGACCCCACCGGAGAAGATCTCATGGGGTTCACTCAAGAGACTCGGGCAGCTGCAGCGGAGCGTGCTGAGTGCTGCCGCCAACAGCTCGAGGACTTCGAGAGGGAGCGGAGAGAGAGGCGGGTCCGGGAACAGCAAGCTCAAGTAAGGAGCGCGGAGCAGAAGAGCCGGGCCAGGAGGAGTCCCCGTGCAGCTCATGGTCCCCCTTCCACCGGGACTGTGATCAAGTTTAACATGCAGCATGGGTGGGGCTTCATCCGAGACCACCGCACCCCAGGCGACGTCTTCGTAACCAGGAGAGACGTTGAGTCCCACCTACCGGAGGGACACAGAGGTCGTGACCTTTACATCGGGGACGAGGTCACCTTCACCCGGCACAAGTGTGCCAAAGGTCCCTACGCCCTCCATGTGCATCGCCTGACGGAGGAAGAGCTGCGGTGTGAGGAGGAAGAACAAGAGGACCCGGACGGGTCTGAAACTAGAGCTAAAGGTAACCACAAAGAAAGAGCAGGAGGACGCCGTCGTTAAGTACAGCAGAGTACAAGCTGTATATAGTTGCCCGTCGGGGCACAGTGAACTGTTGCTAATATAGTCCCCGTTGGGACCAGCAAGTGTGAACTGTTACCCGTATTTCCCTAAATCCCACTGACCGAGGACTGAGAGCGGTCATTCCTCCCTAATACCTGGCCGAGGACTGAGAGCGGCCACCTTCCCTTTTGTATATAGTTGCGCGTCCTAAAGCGCCCCCTACCGGTTTTATAGGAAAGCCACGAGTTCCAAAGACTGTCGCACTTTACCCGGTCACACGTTGCACAGTGACCGGAGGAGGAGCCAGAGGCGACGAGAATGTTTTATAAGAATGTTTTGCTGCTAATGTATGTTATTTTATATGTTTATACGATGTTGTTGATATGAAAAAAATTTTGTATGTTTTGGTGTTGTTTATGTCTTACAGCCCGAGGACGTGCTGTGATTTACCAGGGGGGAATGTAGCACCCTGAGGATTCGGCTGCTACAGGGGTATTGCACCTCAACCCAGAGGTGTGATATTCCACTCCCGGGTAAGGATGGAGTGTGGACCTGAGCTCGGTAGGCTGCATGCACTACACACATCCCATTTCCGAGGAGCAGACCGACGGTACTCCCACTTAGAAATGTGCAGGTACGACCGAGTCTGTTCCTGGCTGGAGTGGGAGGGGGGTGGAACATCCCAAGTAGTGTAGGGGCAGATAGGGGGAGCAGCCTGGGTAAAGATAGGAGCTCATTGGGTGCTGGTCACCTGAGCTCACACATAGAGGGTGTATATAAGGTGGGCACCATCAAAGAACAGGGTCAGTCAGTCAGTCTTTGCAGAGAAGTCAGAGGAAGAGGAGCAGAGCAGCCCCAGAGAGAGAGAGAGAGGAGAAAGCAAGAGAGACCCAGAGGGGGAAACAGAAGAGAGGACTCTGAGACCCCAAATCCAATCCACGGGTGAAGAGTCGGCATCAGGGTACCGGAACCCAAGCTGGTGGGGGCAAAAACACACCCCAGCCAGAGACCGGAGGCCGTGGGCAGCGTCTGCCACGGCCACCCACCACATCCACCCCGAAGGCATACCACGTGGAGGGTCAGGGAACCCAAGGCCAAGGGTCTCCCAACAGAAGGCCCGAGGGAGCTGGACCTGGGTGGATCACTAGTGGGGACGGCCAGAGAAAGGACAGAAGGAGAGCTCAGGGTCACGCTCCGGACTCGCTTGGGGGTTGGCTGGATCCAGGACCTGGTGGATGCAGCACGGCTCGGGAGGTCACTTGAAGCTGGAGTGACCGGAACATCAGCAGTGAGTAAATACCCTAAACTGCACAACCCGACTCTGTCTTCATTTAACACCTATGCTGCACCACCACAACCCCCATCCTCTGCACCTGACCCCCTGAGGCTATACCCCACCCGTTGGGGGTTATACCATCACAAGCTGCACCTACACCATCAGCCTCAGCGGACCCTGCTGCAGCGGCGGCCATAGTGACCGCAATACAACGGGTGGCGTAGTCGACAATAAAGAACTTAATAACATCTGTAGGACTGCCACATACAACTGAGTTTGACACCCTGGGCACGGACCGGGTCACAGCCACTCGGAAGACTACAACTCCCATCTGATCCGGCTCCGGATATTCCCCCTAAAGAATATGGCCCAGGGGGCGCGTCAATTGCACGCAGAGGGATCTATTATATAGAGTCATTACACGCAGAGGGTTCTATTATATAGAGTCATTACACGCAGAGGGATCTATTACATAGAGTCATTACACGCAGAGGGATCTATTATATAGAGTCATTACACACAGAGGGATCTATTATATAGAGTCATTACATGCAGAGGGATCTATTATATAGAGTCATTACACACAGAGGGATCTATTATATAGAGTCATTACATGCAGAGGGATCTATTATATAGAGTCATTACACGCAGAGGGATCTATTATATAGAGTCATTACACACAGAGGGATCTATTATATAGAGTCATTACATGCAGAGGGATCTATTATATAGAGTCATTACACGCAGAGGGATCTATTATATAGAGTCCTCACACTCAGAGGGATCTATTATATAGAGTCATTACACGCAGAGGGATCTATTATATAGAGTCATTACATGCAGAGGGATCTATTACATAGAGTCATTACACACAGAGGGATCTATTATATAGAGTCATTACACACAGAGTGATCTATTATATAGAGTCATTACACACAGAGGGATCTATTATATAGAGTCATTACACACAGAGGGATCTATTATATAGAGTAATTACACGCAGAGGGATCTATTACATAGAGTCCTTACACGCAGAGGGATCTATTATATAGGGTCATTACACGCAGAGGGATCTATTATATAGAGTCCTTACACGCAAAGGGATCTATTATATAGAGTCATTACACGCAGAGGGATCTATTATATAGAGTCCTTACACGCAGAGGGGTCTATTATATAGAGTCATTACACGCAGAGGGATCTATTATATAGAGTCATTACACACAGAGGGATCTATTATATAGAGTCATTACACGCAGAGGGATCTATTATATAGAGTCATTACACACAGAGGGATCTATTATATAGAATGATTACACACAGAGGGATCTATTATATAGAGTCATTACACACAGAGGGATCTATTATATAGGGTCATTACACGCAGAGGGATCTATTATATAGAGTCCTTACACGCAGAGGGATCTATTATATAGAGTCATTACACGCAGAGGGATCTATTATGTAGAGTCCTTACACGCAGAGGGATCTATTATATAGAGTCATTACACGCAGAGGGATCTATTATATAGAGTCATTACACGCAGAGGGATCTATTATATAGAGTCATTACACGCAGAGGGATCTATTATATAGAATCATTACACACAGAGGGATCTATTATATAGAGTCATTACACACAGAGGGATCTATTATATAGCGTCATTACACACAGAGGGATCTATTATATAGAGTCATTACACACAGAGGGATCTATTATATAGAGTTATTACACACAGAGGGATCTATTATATAGAGTCATTACACACAGAGGGATCTATTATATAGAGTTATTACACACAGAGGGATCTATTTCACGTGTTTATTTCTGTTAATGTTGATGATTATGGCTTACAGCCAATGAAAACACAGAAGTCATTATCTCAGTAAATTAGAATACTTTATAACAACAGCTTGAAAAATGTTTTTAAAATCTGAAATGTCTGCTCAGTAAATGCCCCCAATACTCGGTCGGCTCCTTGTGCATCAATTACTGCATCAATGCGGCAATGCGGCATGGAGGGATCAGCCTGTGGCATGGAGGGATCAGCCTGTGGCATGGAGGGATCTGCCTGTGGCATGGAGGGATCAGCCTGTGGCTACTGAGGGGTTATGGAAGCCCAGGTTGCTTTGATAGCCGCCTTCAGCTCGTCTGCATTGTGGGGTCTGGGGTCTCATCTTCCTCTTGACAATACCCCATAGATTCTCTATAATAGATTCTCTATGGGGTTAAGGTCAGGCGAGTTTGCTGACAATCAAGCACAGTGATACTGTTGTGTGTAAACCAGGTATTGGTACTTTTGGCCGTGTGGACAGGGGCCAAGTCCTGCTGGAGAATGACATTTCCATCTCCAGAAAGCTTGTCGGCAGAGGGAAGCATGAAGTGCTGTAAAATTTCCTGGTAGACGGCGGCGCTGACTTTGGTCTTGATAAAACACAGTGGACCTCCACCAGCAGATGACATGGCCCCCCAAACCATCACTGATTGTGGAGACTTCACACTAGACCTCCAGCAGCTTGGATTGTGGCCTCTCCACTCTTCCTCCAGACTCTGGGACCTTGTGGAGTGTGTCAATGACTGCCTTCTGGACATCTGTCACGTTAGCAGTCTTCCTCATGATTGTGGAGCCTACTGAAACAGACTAAGGGACCTTTTTAAAAGCTTAGGAAGCCTTTGCAGGTGTTTTTTGTTAATTATTCTAATTTACTGAGATAATGACTTTTGTGTTTTCATTGGCTGTAAGCCATAATCATCAACACTAACAGAAATAAACACGTGAAATAGATCCCTCTGTCTGTAATGACTCTATATAATAGATCCCTCTGTGTGTAATGACTCTATATAATAGATCCCTCTGTGTGTAATGACTCTATATAATAGATCCCTCTGTGTGTAATGACTCTATATAATAGATCCCTCTGTGTGTAATGACTCTATATAATAGATCGCTCTGTGTGTCATGACTCTATATAATAGATCCCTCTGTGTGTCATGACTCTATATAATAGATCCCTCTGTGTATAATTACTCTATATAATAGCTCCCTCTGTGTGTAATGACTCTATATAATAGATCCCTCTGTGTGTCATGACTCTATATAATAGATCCCTCTGTGTGTAATGACTATATAATAGATCCCTCTGTGTGTAATGACTCTATATAATAGATCGCTCTGTGTGTAATGACTCTATATAATAGATCGCTCTGTGTGCAATGACTCTATATAACAGATCGCTCTGCGTGTAATGACTCTATATAACAGATCCCTCTGCGTGTAATGACTCTATATAACAGATCCCTCTGCGTGTAATGACTCTATATAACAGATCCCTCTGCGTGTAATGACTCTATATAACAGATCCCTCTGCGTGTAATGACTCTATATAATAGATCCCTCTGCGTGTAATGACTCTATATAATAGATCCCTCTGCGTGTAATGACTCTATATAATACATCAATCTGCGTGTAATAACTCTATATAATAGATCCCTCTGCGTGTAATGACTCTATATAATAGATCCCTCTGCGTGTAATGACTCTATATAATAGATTCCTCTGCGTGCAATGACTCTATATAATAACCCCTCTGCGTGTAATGACTCTATATAATAGATCCCTCTGCGTGTAATGACTCTATATAATAGATCCCTCTGCGTGTAATGACTCTATATAATAGATCCCTCTGTGTGTAATGACTCTATATAATAGAGCTCTCTGTGTGTAATGACTCTATATAATAGACCCCTCTGCGTGTAATGACTCTATATAATAGATCCCTCTGTGTGTAATGACTCTATATAATAGATCCCTCTGTGTAATGACTCTATATAATAGATCCCTCTGTGTGTAATGACTATATAATAGATCTCTCTGTGTGTAATGACTATATATAATAGATCCCTCTGTGTGTAATGACTCTATATAATAGATCTCTCTGTGTGTAATGACTATATATAATAGATCCCTCTGCGTGTAATGACTCTATACAATAGATCGCTCTGCGTGTAATGACTCTATATAATAGATCACTCCATGTATAATGACTCTATATAATAGATCCCTCCGTGTGTAATGACTCTATATAATAGATCCCTCTGTGTGTAATGACTCTATATAATAGATCCCTCTGTGTGTAATGACTCTATATAATAGAACCCTCTGCGTGTAATGACTCTATATAATAGATCCCTCTGCGTGTAATGACTCTATATAATAGATCCCTCTGCGTGTAATGACTCTATATAATAGATCCCTCTGTGTGTAATGACTCTATATAATAGATCCCTCTGTGTGTAATGACTCTATATAATAGATCCCTCTGTGTGTAATGATTCTATATAATAGATCCCTCTGTGTGTAATGACTCTATATAATAGATCCCTCTGTGTGTAATGACTCTATATAATAGATCCCTCTGTGTGTAATGACTCTATATAATAGATCCCTCTGTGTGTAATGACTTTATATAATAGATCCCTCTGTGTATAATGACTCTATATAATAGATCGCTCTGTGTGTCATGACTCTATATAATAGATCCCTCTGTGTGTCATGACTCTATATAATAGATCCCTCTGTGTATAATGACTCTATATAATAGCTCCCTCTGTGTGTAATGACTCTATGTAATAGATCCCTCTGTGTGTCATGACTCTATATAATAGATCCCTCTGTGTGTCATGACTCTATATAATAGATCCCTCTGTGTGTAATGACTCTATATAATAGATCCCTCTGTGTGTAATGATTATATAATAGATCCCTCTGTGTGTAATGACTCTATATAATAGATCGCTCTGCGTGTGATGACTCTTTATAATAGATCGCTCTGCGTGTGATGACTCTATATAACAGATCCCTCTGTGTGTAATGACTCTATATAATAGATCGCTCTGCGTGTAATGACTCTTTATAATAGATCGCTCTGCGTGTGATGACTCTATATAACAGATCCCTCTGCGTGTAATGACTCTATATAACAGATCCCTCTGCGTGTAATGACTCTATATAACAGATCCCTCTGCGTGTAATGACTCTATATAACAGATCCCTCTGCGTGTAATGACTCTATATAATAGATCCCTCTGCGTGTAATGACTCTATATAATAGATCCCTCTGCGTGTAATGACTCTATATAATAGATCCCTCTGCGTGTAATGACTCTATATAATAGATCAATCTGCGTGTAATAACTCTACATAATAGATCCCTCTGCGTGTAATGACTCTATATAATAGATCCCTCTGCGTGTAATGACTCTATATAATAGATTCCTCTGCGTGTAATGACTCTATATAATAGACCCCTCTGCGTGTAATGACTCTATATAATAGACCCCTCTGCGTGTAATGACTCTATATAATAGATCCCTCTGCATTTAATGACTCTATATAATAGATCCCTCTGCGTGTAATGACTCTATATAATAGATCCCTTTGCGTGTAATGACTCTTTACAATAGATCCCTCTGCGTGTAATGACTCTATATAATAGATCCCTCTGCGTGTAATGACTCTATATAATAGATCCCTCTGCGTGTAATGACTCTACATAATAGATCCCTCTGCGTGTAATGACTCTACATAATAGATCCCTCTGCGTGTAATGACACTATATAATAGATCCCTCTGCGTGTAATGACTCTATATAATAGATCCCTCTGCGTGTAATGACTCTATATAATAGATCCCTCTGTGTGTAATGACTCTATATAATAGATCCCTCTGTGTGTAATGACACTATATAAAAGATCCCTCTGTGTGTAATGACTCTATATAATAGATCCCTCTGTGTGTAATGACGCTATATAATAGATGCCTCTGTGTGTAATGACTCTATATAATAGATCCCTCTGTGTGTAATGACTCTATATAATAGATGCCTCTGTGTGTAATGACTCTATATAATAGATCCCTCTGTGTGTAATGACTCTATATAATAGATCCCTCTGTGTGTAATGACTCTATATAATAGATCCCTCTGTGTGTAATGACTATATATAATAGATCCCTCTGTGTGTAATGACTCTATATAATAGATCCCTCTGTGTGTAATGACTTTATATAATAGATCCCTCTGTGTGTAATGACTCTATATAATAGATCCCTCTGTGTGTAATGACTCTATATAATAGATCCCTCTGTGTGTAATGACTCTATATAATAGATCCCTCTGTGTGTAATGACTCTATATAATAGATGCCTCGGTGTGTAATGACTCTATATAATAGATCCCTCTGTGTGTAATGACTCTATATAATAGATCCCTCTGTGTGTAATGACTATATAATAGATCTCTCTGTGTGTAATGACTATATATAATAGATCCCTCTGCGTGTAATGACTCTATATAATAGATCGCTCTGTGTGTAATGACTCTATATAATAGATCACTCCATGTATAATGACTCTATATAATAGATCCCTCCGTGTGTAATGACTCTATATAATAGATCCCTCCGTGTGTAATGACTCTATATAATAGATCCCTCTGCGTGTAATGACTCTATATAATAGATCCCTCTGCGTGTAATGACTCTATATAATAGATCCCTCTGCGTGTAATGACTCTATATAATAGATCGCTCTGTGTGTAATGACTCTATATAATAGATCCCTCTGTGTGTAATGACTCTATATAATAGATCCCTCTGTGTGTAATGATTCTATATAATAGATCCCTCTGTGTGTAATGACTCTATATAATAGATCGCTCTGTGTGTAATGACTCTATATAATAGATCCCTCTGTGTGTAATGACTCTATATAAAAGATCCCTCTGTGTGTAATGACTCTATATAATAGATCGCTCTGTGTGTAATGACTCTATATAATAGATCCCTCTGTGTGTAATGACTCTATATAATAGATCCCTCTGTGTGTAATGACTCTATATAATAGATCCCTCTGTGTGTAATGACTCTATATAATAGATCCCTCTGCGTGTAATGACTCTATATAATAGATCCCTCTGCGTGTAATGACTCTATGTAATAGATCCCTCTGTGTGTAATGACTCTATATAATAGATCACTCTGCGTGTAATGACTCTATATAATAGATCACTCTGCGTGTAATGACTCTATATAATACATCCCTCTGCGTGTAATGACTCTATATAATAGATCCCTCTGCGTGTAATGACTCTACATAATAGATCCCTGTGTGTGTAATGACTCCATATAATAGATCCCTCTGCGTGTAATGACTCTATATAATAGATCCCTCTGTGTGTAATGACTCTATATATAATAGATCCCTCTGTGTGTAATGACTCTATATAATAGATCCCTCTGTGTGTAATGACTCTATATAATAGATCCCTCTGTGTGTAATGACTCTATATAATAGATCCCTCTGTGTGTAATGACTATATAATAGATACCTCTGTGTGTAATGACTATATAATAGATCCCTCTGTGTGTAATGAGTCTATATAATAGATCCCTCTGTGTGTAATGACTATATAATAGATCGCTCTGTGTGTAATGACTATATAATAGATCCCTCTGTGTGTAATGACTCTATATAATAGATCCCTCTGTGTGTAATGACTATATAATAGATCCCTCTGTGTGTAATGACTATATAATAGATCCCTCTGTGTGTAATGACTCTATATAATAGATCGCTCTGTGTGTAATGACTCTATATAATAGATCGCTCTGTTTGTAATGACTCAATATAATAGATCCCTCTGCGTGTAATGACTCTATATAATAGATCCCTCTGCTTGTAATGACTCTATATAATAGATCCCTCTGTGTGTAATGACTCTATATAATAGATCCCTCTGTGTGTAATGACTATATAATTGATCCCTCTGTGTGTAATGACTATATAATAGATCCCTCTGTGTGTAATGACTCTATATAATAGATCGCTCTGTGTGTAATCACTCTATATAATAGATCGCTGTTTGTAATGACTCTATATAATAGATCCCTCTGTGTGTAATGACTCTATATAATAGATCCCTCTGTGTGTAATGACTCTATATAATAGATTCCTCTGTGTGTAATGACTCTATATAATAGATTCCTCTGTGTGTAATGACTCTATATAATAGATCCCTCTGTGTGTAATGACTCTATATAATAGATGCCTCTGCGTGTAATGACTCTATATAATAGATCCCTCTGTGTGTAATGACTCTATATAATAGATCCCTCTGTGTGTAATGACTCTATATAATAGATCCCTCTGTGTGTAATGACTCTATATAATAGATCGCTCTGTGTGTAATGACTCTATATAATAGATCCCTCTGTGTGTAATGACTCTATATAATAGATCCCTCTGCGTGTAATGACTCTATACAATAGATCCCTCTGCGTGTAATGACTCTATACAATAGATCCCTCTGCGTGTAATGACTCTATATAATACATCCCTCTGTGTGTAATGACTCTATATAATAGATCCCTCTGCGTGTAATGACTCTATATAATAGATCCCTCTGCGTGTAATGACTCTATATAATAGATCCCTCTGCGTGTAATGACTCTATATAATAGATCCCTCTGCGTGTAATGACTCTATATAATAGATTCCTCTGCGTGTAATGACTCTATATAATAGATTCCTCTGTGTGTAATGACTCTATATAATAGATCCCTCTGTGTGTAATGACTCTATATAATAGATGCCTCTGCGTGTAATGACTCTATATAATAGATCCCTCTGTGTGTAATGACTCTATATAATAGATCCCTCTGTGTGTAATGACTCTATATAATAGATCCCTGTGTGTGTAATGACTCTATATAATAGATCGCTCTGTGTGTAATGACTCTATATAATAGATCCCTCTGTGTGTAATGACTCTATATAATAGATCCCTCTGTGTGTAATGACTCTATATAATAGATCCCTCTGAGTAGTGACTCTACATAATAGATCCCTCTGTGTGCAATGACTCTATATAATAGACCCCTCTGCGTGTAATGACTCTATATAATAGATCCCTCTGAGTAGTGACTCTACATAATAGATCCCTCTGTGTGTAATGACTCTATATAATAGATCCCTCTGTGTGTAATGACTCTATATAATAGATCGCTCTGCATGTAATGACTCTATATAATAGATCCCTCTGCGTGTAATGACTCTATATAATAGATCCCTCTGTGTGTAATGACTCTATATAATAGATCCCTCTGTGTGTAATGACTCTATATAATAGATCGCTCTGCGTGTAATGACTCTATATAATAGATCCCTCTGCGTGTAATGACTCTATATAATAGATCCCTCTGCGTGTAATGACTCTATATAATAGATCCCTCTGTGTGTAATGACTCTATATAATAGATCCCTCTGTGTGTAATGACTCTATATAATAGATCCCTCTGTGTGTAATGACTCTATATAATAGATCCCTCTGTGTGTAATGACTCTATATAATAGATCCCTCTGTGTGTAATGACTCTATACAATATAGGAGTTTCACTTTTTGTATTGAAGAACTGAAGTAAATAAATTTTTTTATGATATTCTAATTTAGTGAGATGCACCGGTATATTTTTCTGATATGAAAAGGAAGTTTCCACCATGGGAATAGTGGAGGGCAAGGAAGAGGTGAAGCTGTACTCAACCACTGTAATTTTAATTTTTTTCTAAAAAATATGTCCCGAAAATGTATTTTAATTTGTCTATATTCGTTTGTTTATTTTAGGTGGGAATTACAGAGAAAATTCCTGAGAGTAGAATAAGGAGATCATCAGGTAATTGAGTGCCATAAACTTGTGGCCAAAAGTTTTGAGCTTGACACAAACTTTGGATTTTATATTTTGCGTTTTCAGTGTTTTTCATTATTTTAGTCGGATGTTTCTATGGTTCAAGAAGTTTTTACACTTTTATTGACAAATCTATGAAGAGGGAAAAGAAGGAGAACAGGATAAGGAAAAAGAAGGAAAAAGAAGGAAAAAGAAGGAGGGTATGGCAGGGAAAAAGAAATAGGGGGGAAACAAGGAGGGCAGGACAGGGAAAAAGAAGTTGGGGAAAAAGAAGGAGGGTATGGGAAAATAAGTAGGAGAAAAAGAAAAGAAGGAGGGCAGGACAGGGAAAAAGAAACGGGGGGAAAGAAGTAGGGCAGGATGGGGAAACATAATTAGGGGGAAAAGAAGGAGAGCAGGAGAGGGAAAAAGAAATAGATGGAAAAGAAGTAGGCCAGGACAGGGAAAAGAAGTAGGAAAAAAGAAGAAGGAGGGCAGGACAGGGAAAAAGAAGTAGAGGGGAAAAGAAGGAGGGCAGGACAGGGAAAAAGAAATAAGGGGGGAAAAGAAGGAGGGCAGGACAGGGAAAAAGAAGTAGAGGGGAAAAGAAGGAGGGCAGGACAGGGAAAAAGAAATAGAGGGGAAAAGAAGGAGGGCAGGACAGGGAAAAAGAAATAAGGGGGGAAAAGAAGGAGGGCAGGACAGGGAAAAAGAAGTAGAGGGGAAAAGAAGGAGGGCAGGACAGGGAAAAAGAAGTAGAGGGGAAAAGAAGGAGGGCAGGACAGGGAAAAAGAAATAGAGGGGAAAAGAAGGAGGGCAGGACAGGGAAAAAGAAATAAGGGGGGAAAAGAAGGAGGGCAGGACAGGGAAAAAGAAGTAGAGGGGAAAAGAAGGAGGGCAGGACAGGGAAAAAGAAATAAGGGGGGAAAAGAAGGAGGGCAGGACAGGGAAAAAGAAATAGGGGGGAACAGAAGGAGGGCAGGACAGGGAAAAAGAAGTAGGAAAAAAAGAAGAAGGAGGGATGGACAGGGAAAAAGAAATAGGGGGAAAAGAAGGAGGGCAGGACAGGTAAAAAGAAGTAGGAAAAAAAGAAGAAGGAGGGCAGGACAGGGAAAAAGAAATAGGGGGGAAAAGAAGGAGGGCAGGACAGGGAAAAAGAAATAGAGGGGAAAAGAAGGAGGGCAGGACAGGGAAAAAGAAATAGGGGGGAACAGAAGGAGGGAAGGACAGGGAAAAAGAAGTAGGAAAAAAAGAAGAAGGAGGGATGGACAGGGAAAAAGAAATAGGGGGAAAAGAAGGAGGGCAGGACAGGTAAAAAGAAGTAGGAAAAAAAGAAGAAGGAGGGCAGGACAGGGAAAAAGAAGTAAGTGGGGAAAAGAAGGAGGGCAGGACAGGGAAAAAGAAGTAAGTGGGGAAAAGAAGGAGGGCAGGACAGGGAAAAAGAAATAGGGGGGAAAAGAGGTAGGGCAGGACAGGTAAAAAGAAGTAGGAAAAAAAGAAGAAGGAAGGCAGGACAGGGAAAAATAAATAGGGGGAAAGAAGGAGGGCAGGACAGGGAAAAATAAATAGGGGGAAAGAAGTTGGGGAGAATAATTAGGGCAGGATAGGGAAAAAGAAGTAGGGGGAAAGAAGGAGGACAGGGAAAAATAAGTAGGGGAAAAGGAGGACAAGACAGGGAAAAAGAAATAGAGAAAAAAGAAGGGCAGGGAAAAAGAAGGGCAGTGACGCGCCCCCAGAGCCGTGGGGTACTCGGCAGCCGGGCCTGTGGATGCTGGTGGGGGATATCACAGTGGCTGGCCCGGTCCGTGGCCCAAGGCGGTCAACAAAAAAGGGGAAAAGTTATTTGTAAGGGGTTTGTAGTTTTAGGAAGTGTTCGTGAAGCCACCTGTGGAATGTGGCCAAAGGGAGCCACCGCTGCGGAGCAGTCCTCTGAAGATGATGTTACTGCAGCAAAGCTGGTGTGGCTCTCCACAGGAAGAGCTAGCTCCAGGGCAGTGTAGATTGTGTTGGTTGCGCTGGGCATTGTAGTGCAGGGGGAAAAGATCGCGCAGCTGAAATAATGGACGGAGGCAGTGCGGTGCAGTCATCCGAGTCTTTACTCACAGTTCGTACAGGTGTCAGCCTCCCACGTCACGCTGCGTTCACCAGACCGGGGGTTCAGCTCTTCCTCAGGTAGATCAGGAGCACCTGACAGAACCCCGCTTTCTTGTGTTCCTCTCTAGACCGACTTCACGCTGGGTCATCTCCCTCCTGCCCTGCGCTTCCCCACTCTCAGTCCCGCTCGGGTGCTCTGAAGTCCCTCCTGTCAAACTGGAGCTCCCGGACCTGCTTGACCTTCACAGAGATTAGAATGAGGCTTTGGCAACTGAGCTATAAAAGCCAGAAGCCTCCGGTTTTTCCAGCCGAGACCTGGAGTAACACAGCTGGTCCAGGGGCCGGTCCCCTTCTTGCAGCCTACGATCCCTCTGTCTTCTGACAGATTCGGGGCGTACGGGTGCCGTCCTGCACTCGCCGTACCCCCTAGGATCCCTTCTTTAAATCAGAGCCTACTCCTCTGCTCCCCTCCTGGGCCTCTAGGACTGGGCTCTACTTGTGGAGCAGAGCTCCTAAAGAGACTCTGCTCCCTGACTGACTAACACTCTCTCCTCAACTGTTCTCTCCTACTAACCTGCCACCCTAAGATGGCTTCCCATTTTATACCTCCTTCTATGGTGCTCCCCTAAACTACTTCCTCCACCCTCACCCACTACTGGTTCCCCCTACATTTGGGTTCCCCCCACTCCAGCCAGGGACAGAGCTCAGCAGGAACATACATTGCGTCTTGCCCCTCCTGCTGGTCTGGAGTAGTGTAGTGTTGGATGCAGGTGTTGGGGTTGTGGGCAGCACTCCCTACTTACCTGAGAGAAGGAGACACCACACCCATGGGTGAGGTGCAGTACCTCTGTGGCGACTGAACCCTCAGGGGTGCCACAGCAGGACAGGGAAAAAGAAGTGGAGAAAAAAGGAGGGCAGAACAGGGAAAAAGAAGTAGAGGTAAAAGAAGGAGGCAGGACAGGGAAAAAGGAATAGAGGGAAAGAAGTATGGGAAAAAAGTAGGGCAGGACAGAGAAAAAGAAGTAGGGAAAAAACAAAACAAAAAGAGGGCAAGGAAAAAGAAATAGGGGCGGAAAAGTATGGAAAAAGGAGGGCAGTATAGGGAAAAAGAAGTAGGGGGAAAAGAAGGAGGACATAACAGGGAAAATGAAATAGAGGGAAAAGAAGTACAAGAAAAGAAGTAGGGCGGTACAGAGATAAAGAAGTAGGGGGAAAAGAAGGAGGACAGGAAATATGAAGGAGGGGAAAAGAAGGAGGGCAAGACAGGGGAAAAGGAAGGAAGAACAGGGAAAAAGAAGAGGAGAAAAAAGGAGGGCAGGACAGGGAAAAAGAACTAGGGTGGAAAAGAAGGACAGGAAAAAAGAAGTAGAGGGAACAGAAGGAGGACAGGACAGGTAAAAAAAAGTAGGGGAAAAAGAAAGACAGGACAGGGAAAAAGAAGTAGGGGAAAAGAAGGAGGGCAGAACAGGGAAAAAGAAGTAGGGGAAAAAGAAGGGATGGTGTGCCGCCCTAGCCGGGCCGCTGCGGTCACGGTACTGGTGCACGGTCCGAGTGCTGGTATGGTCCGACTGGGGGTGTGTGCCAGTCTTTAATCAATTGTGGGGGTTAATAATAAAATAATAAAAAGGTTGCCAGTTGAGATGTTCGGCCTGGTATGGCCGGGCACTGATGAAGATCCCTGGAAGTTAGGTGGTGATGAGCAGCGCCAGATGATTAACCCTTCCCAACCAGTGCTGGCATCAAGGGGAGTTGGAGCAGGAATGGCGCAGCAGGAAATAATTAGCTTTAGACAGGGTAATAACCAGTTTGTACCTTCTACTGGAGTTCTGCAAACAGTTACAGAAGCTTCTATACAGTTCACACACAGGGTTTTGGTCAGACCTGCATGGTGAGGGTTTAGATTCTCTGCTGTGAGGGTGTGTAGGCTTCCTGCTGCTAATTTTACCTGTGGTAAATAATTCCTTGGATCCTCAGGGGTCCAAGGTAAACAGTTACTGGATCTGTGATCCTTTCCAGTGAGCAGGCAGCTTGAATCCTGTGGAAAACACCTACTTTCTCTTGTAGTGGTGTCCCTGATTCTATGCACTGCAGAGCCCCTAGGAAAAAGCACTCTTCTGCCAGTCATAAAGACTGAGCAGTCTTTCAGTTTAGCACGGTCCCTGGAAGACTCTGTGGCCCGGCCTTGTGCAGCTTGTACATGCAGAGAGCACAGTTCTCTTCCTTGCACAGGGAACTACTCCATGATGCTACATCTTTTCCTCCTCTCACTACAACTACTGAAGCCCCTCCTCGCCTCTCTGAGGGATTGTGCACAACTTCCTGGTTTAGGCAAAAGTGCACAATCCTCCAGTAAGGGATTGGGTAACAATGTGTGGATGCAATGATAACAGCAGAGAACTTATCCCTCACCATTGGTGGCAATACATATAAATTATATTACACATGGAGGCATTTTGTGGCGCTATAGACACGAGCGCCACAATGGCAAGACAGGGGAAAAGAAGGAGGGCAGGACAGGTAAAAAAATGTAGGGGACCAAGAAGGAGGACAGGGAAAAAGAAGGAGGGGAAGAAGAAGGAGGACAGGACAGGGAAAAAGAAGGAAGGGAAGAAGAAGGAGGGCAGGACAGGGCAAAAGAAGGAGGGGAAGAAGGAGGACAGGACAGGGCAAAAGAAGGAGAGGAAGAAGAAGGAGGGCAGGACAGGGAAAAAGAAGGAGGGGAAGAAGAAGGAAGGCAGGACAGGGAGAAAGAAGGAGGGGAAGAAGGAGGACAGGACAGGGCAAAAGAAGGAGGGGAAGAAGAAGGAAGGCAGGACAGGGAAAAAGAAGGAGGGGAAGAAGAAGGAGGGCAGGACAGGGCAAAAGAAGGAGGGGAAGAAGGAGGACAGGACAGGGCAAAAGAAGGAGAGGAAGAAGAAGGAGGGCAGGACAGGGCAAAAGAAGGAGGGGAAGAAGAAGGAAGGCAGGACAGGGAAAAAGAAGGAGGGGAAAAAGAAGGAAGGCAGGACAGGGAGAAAGAAGGAGGGGAAAAAGAAGGAAGGCAGGACAGGGCAAAAGAAGGAGGGGAAGAAGGAGGGCAGGACAGGGAAAAAGAAGGAGGGGAAGAAGAAGGAGGGCAGGACAGGGCGGAAGAAGGAGGGGAAGAAGAAGGAGGGCAGGACAGGGAAAAAGAAGGAGGGGAAGAAGAAGGAGGGCAGGACAGGGAAAAAGAAGGAGGGGAAGAAGGAGGACAGGACAGGGCAAAAGAAGGAGAGGAAGAAGAAGGAGGGCAGGACAGGGAAAAAGAAGGAGGGGAAGAAGAAGGAAGGCAGGACAGGGAAAAAGAAGGAGGGGATAAAGAAGGAAGGCAGGACAGGGAGAAAGAAGGAGGGGAAAAAGAAGGAAGGCAGGACAGGGCAAAAGAAGGAGGGAAAGAAGGAGGGGAAGAAGAAGGAGGGCAGGACAGGGCGGAAGAAGGAGGGGAAGAAGAAGGAGGGCAGGACAGGGAAAAAGAAGGAGGGGAAGAAGAAGGAGGGCAGGACAGGGAAAAAGAAGGAGGGGAAGAAGAAGGAAGGCAGGACAGGGAAAAAGAAGGAGGGGAAAAAGAAGGAAGGCAGGACAGGGAGAAAGAAGGAGGGGAAAAAGAAGGAAGGCAGGACAGGGCAAAAGAAGGAGGGGAAGAAGGAGGGCAGGACAGGGAAAAAGAAGGAGGGGAAGAAGAAGGAGGGCAGGACAGGGCGGAAGAAGGAGGGGAAGAAGAAGGAGGGCAGGACAGGGAAAAAGAAGGAGGAAAGAAGAAGGAGGGCAGGACAGGGAAAAAGAAGGAGGGGAAGAAGAAGGAGGGCAGGACAGGGCAAAAGACGGAGGAGAAGAAGAAGGAGGGCAGGACAGGGAAAAAGAAGGAGGGGAAGAAGAAGGAGGGCAGGACAGGGAAAAAGAAGGAGGGGAAGAAGAAGGAGGGCAGGACAGGGAAAAAGAAGGAGGGGAAGAAGAAGGAGGGCAGGACAGGGAAAAATAAGGAGGGGAAGAAGAAGGAGGGCAGGACAGGGCAAAAGAAGGAGGGGAAGAAGAAGGAGGGCAGGACAGGGAAAAAGAAGGAGGGAAAGAAGAAGGAGGGCAGGACAGGGAAAAATAAGGAGGGGAAGAAGAAGGAGGGCAGGACAGGGAAAAAGAAGGAGGGGAAGAAGAAGGAGGGCAGGACAGGGAAAAAGAAGGAGGGGAAGAAGAAGGAGGGCAGGACAGGGCAAAAGAAGGAGGGGAAGAAGAAGGAGGGCAGGACAGGGCAAAAGAAGGAAGGGAAGAAGGAGGGGAAGAATAAGGAGGGCAGGACAGGGAAAAAGAAGTAAAAATAAATCAATTGCGTGCCTACAAACTCAGCTTCAAAGATAAACTCTATAGTTCACTCTACCTGACCGCAGAGGTTGGCACCCTAAAAAAGACACACAAAAAGGGACCCAATTCACCGTTGTCTCACCCTGGGAATTCTTAGGGGACCCTAATAGACATAAGTACCTGTATAAGAAAAATCTCCTATACTAAAAGGAAGACAGGCAAATCACTACAGGAAAGATAGTGACTATCCCTTAACCTTAAATCCAAATATACATAGGATGCTAATACATATACAGATGGTTCCTAAATGCCGATTATGATACATGTGACATCATGGCTACTCAGTAATTCCTAGGTGCCTGAACCAGTATCAGGGCTACTCAGTGGTGGCTTGTTGGCCCAACATCAAAAGCATAAATAGTCATCAGAAAATAAATATTGTGTATAAAAATAATAAGTCATAAGGGTGTCATCAGAAGTACAAATAGATCCCATATAGCTACCGATCCCATGCGACCTCAATGTGTTTCCCCATCATTGATCATCAGGAGGTTATAGAAGATAGTAATACATAAAAAGTTGAAATGACGCATGGGTAACAGCGTGACCTATTATTAATAAAGTATATACTTTTTATGGGGCTTTTCCTGACGTTTAAAGTTCCCAGATTTCTTGTTCAGGATGGTCTGAAGAGACGTATGATAACAACTTATCCCATTAATGACAATGATTACAGTATTTTAGGCTAAGGTTTATATACATTGAAATTGTGCATATACAGTCATATCCAAAAGTGCTGGCACCCTTCAATTTGTTCCAGAAAATGAAGTATTTCTTCCAGAAAATTATTGCAATTACACATTTTATTATTTACAGGTTTATTTCCTTTGTGTGTATTAAAACATCACAAAAAAACAGATAAAAAAGGCAAATTGGACATAATTTCACAAAAAAACTCAAAAATTGGCAAAATTGTTGGCACATTTCCAAAATTATGGGTAAACAACTTAGTTTCCAGCATGTGATGCTCATTCAAACTCACCTGTGGCAAGTAGCATGTGTGGGCTATATGAAAATCACACCAGAAAACAGATAAAAAGGGGAGAAGTCGCATTGTGTGGTGTCTGTGTGTGCCACACTAAGAATGGAGAACAGAAAGAGGAGAAGAGAACTGTCTGAGGAATTGAGAACCAAAATTGTTGAACAGTATCAACAATCTCAAGGTTACAAGTCCATCTCCAGATCTTGATGTTCCTTTGTCCACAGTACGCAACATAATCAAGAAGTTTACAACCCATGGCACTGTAGCTAATCTCCGTGGACGGTGGAGAAAAATTGATGAAAGGTTGCAACACAGGATAGTCTGGATAGTGGATAAGCAGCCCCAATCAAGTTCCAAAGAAATTCAAGCTGTACTGAAGGCTCAGGGGGCATCAGTGTCAGCACAAACTATCCGTCCACATTTGAATGAAATGAAACGCTATGGCAGGAGACCCAGCAGGACCCCACTGCTGACACAGAGACATAAAAAAGCTAGACTGCAGTTTGCCAAAATGTACGTGAGTAAGCCAAAATCCTTCTGGGAAAGCTTATCATGAATAGATCAGACCAAGATAGAGCTTCTTGGTAAAGCACATCATTCTACTGTTTACCAAAAACAGAATGAGGCCTACAAAGAAAAGAACACAGTACCTGCAGTCAAATATGGTGGAAGTTCACAGATGTTTTGGGTTTGTTTTGCATTTTCTGGCACTTGGCACCTTGACTGTGTGCAAGGCATCATGAAATCTGAAGATTACCAAAGGATTTTGGGTGACAATGTAGTGTCCAGTGTCAGATAGCTGGGTTTGTGTCCTAGCTCATGGGTCTTCCAGCACGACAATGACCACAAACAGACTTCAAGAAGCCCCCAGAAATGGATGGAAACAAAGCGCTGGAGAGTTCTGAAGTGGCAGCAGTGAGTCCGGATCTAAATCACATTGATCAACCTGTGGAACCAAATATTAAGTTGAGGGTGCCAACAATTTTGTCCGTCCCATTTTTGGAGTTTTGTGCGAAATTATGTCCAATTTAACTTTCTTTTCTCTGTTTTTTTTTTTTTTTTGTGTTGTTCCAAAATACACACAAAGGAAATAAACCTGTGTATAACAAAACATGTGGAATTGCAATAATTGTCTGGGAGAAATATTTCATTTTTCTGGAACAATTTCAAGGGGGCCGACACTTTTGGTCATGACTATATTGTATGGTGTAGCAGCTGACGGTTGTGTGTCTGGTGTTTCCGCAGGTGGATCTGCTGGGATGGCTTATATTCAAGTCATCCCACTGAATGAAGCAGCTGACGACCTGCAACTGGTGAAGATGGTCCTGACAAGTGAGGACTTCCCATATAGAGGAGCACTGGCCGAAATTACCAGTGTAGCGGCCACCACAGGTCCGAGTCTTACCAGATCTGTATCGTATCTACCTACACATAGCAATAAGTCACCATTATATACAGTAAGCTGAGTGGATCACCTAGGCAATAAGAGCCTATTAGAAGATGGATATCCTATTTCTACTATATCCGCTGTGTCCCGTACGCTGCTCCTCTGTCGGGTGCTATGCTCAGGCGCTTGGTCCTCTGCTGCTCACCGCTTATTTTATGAGTTTTCGCTATACCATTTCTATTATACTATGTAGTAAAATTATATTTGATATTTACCTTTGAGTTATTATTTAATTCTTTATAGGCTCCTAGATCTCTACATATAATAGTGACTTGTGACCCCATTATAAGAACAATACAGCGGCTGCCCGCATACTCCACCAAATTATACCGGAAAATGTCCACGATATCAGCCTATAATCTTCTACGTTAGATGGTAAAGCCTGCTGGATAACTAAGGTTACCTACGCCAACATCATCTGCTTCACATCCCGATCCTTCTTGTCTACATTTTCCGGTATAATTTGGTGGAGTATGCGGGCAGCTGTCGCATTGTTTTTACTGTTCTCATAATGGGGGGTCCTGTGAATACAAGACTGGGAAGTCACTACGGTACGTAGAGAATTCTAAGAGCCTATAAAGAAATATATAACTCAAGGTTAAATATCAAAAATAATTTTATTACATAGTTTAATAGAAATGATATAGTAACAATTCATGAAATAAGTGGGGAGCAGCACTCAACAAAGCGTATGAAAATGGCATGAGATAAGAGGACCAACGTACATGAGAACACCAAAACAATGCAGCGGCTGCCCGCATACTCCACCAAATTATACCAGAAAATGTAGACAACTCGGACTGGGATCTGAAGGAAGTGTTGTAGGTGTAGGTGCCCTAAGGTATCTAGCAAACTTTAGCATCTAACTTATAACAGTAGTCTCACACCATGGCCCATTGGTAGGGATGAGAGGACCCATGGAAGTTCAGGTTCTGGTACCCTACCCGAACTTTATTCCAAGGTTTGGTTCAGGTACCAGAATTTTACTCGAACTTGATCCAGAACCCGAACTCCATTGAAAACAATTAGAAGCCGAACTTTTGAGCTAGAAAATATTCTCTCTCTCTCTTCCCGGACTTCCCCGGAACTCCGAACATTCCATCGGACTTTCTCTAAAACTTCGAACATTCCAACAGACTTCTGGGAGAAGTCCATGTTCAGCGTTTACCACTGGACACTAACTGTCTGGTATGAGCCCCAAACTTTTAAGTTTGGGTTCACTCATCTCTACCCATTGGTGTTTGGAAACATTTACCTTAATAGGTAGAGGGATCAGAGCTTGGGGGCTCTAATAACGTCCATAACGTCAACGCACCATTGGTTACTACAGACTTGCTGGTTTGACATGTAACCCTCAGTAACAACATGAACTGACTAATCTGCCATTGATTTAACGCACTGTATCGTCTATTAGAATGCACAAAGAGAGAGGGGAGGATACAGTGTGGGTGCGAGCCCGAATTCGAGTTTGACATTGAGCAATGCAAATCCCACCCCACCTGCTACATCCCAATGGATATCGAATCCTACTGCTTTTGCCCTCGCCTGGAAGCAAACAGCACAGTGTACTGCGAAGAGCCTCCAACAAGTAGGTGTCACCCCAAACCCTCGTGTATGTTTACCACAATCATACCCTACATTGTCATGTGAGTGTCGCGTACGGTCCTCAATGCCCCCTCATCCTTCCATCTTCATCCTTCCATCATTCTTGGTTTGCACCAGTTGCTTCCATCCTAATGTTTTTGCATTGCCCGAGTGGTAGGGGACATAACCAGCCTGTGTTGGGTGGAAATGCAGTCTACTATACAGCAGATCATTTATTCCATGTTCCGTAGTTTACATTCAGAAACTTATTTTAGGAGGATCATTACATCTTGCGTAAAGAGAAGGTCGCCATAAAACATTTTTAGGGATATTGAGTGGGGTCCAAACTGGCAAATTTCTTCAGAAGACAACCCTGTTAGGTAATAAAAGCCACACAAAAGTTTCCATTATTATCAGTCTGACAACCTTTCTTTAATAAAATTCTCCATGAATGTAGGAGTTGTAATTTCTGCATTTCTATCATGAGTAATTGCCATAAAAACACAAGTTCTTGGTGCCTCGGCTCCTTATCTCTTGGACATCTTAGATTTGGGCTAAGGCAAGGAGTGGACACTTTTTTTTTGCATCTATCACAATATTTCAGATAGGTTGAGATACATAAAAAAGTGACTTTTGGTTGTGGTGGAAGGTGGAGATGTCTCTTCTTCTTCCGAGCCCCCATAATTCTGATAATTCATTTGTTTTTCCTATTTTTTTTAGTTCCAGGTAATGTAACCTCATCTCCGGATCCAGCCAGGGTGGGGAGCGATGTCGTCTTGGAGTTCACGTCAGTGGGCGATGTCACGGACGTCCAGTGGCTGCTGGTGAACGTGTTGTCCAATATGTTGATGGAGGTTCAAAATGGCACCAGAGCCACAGTGGTGACGTCCAACAGGAAATCCACTCTGAGCATCAAGAACGTTCCCCAATACTGGGGAGGTAGAGTCGCCTTTTTTATCATTTTCACATTATTGTTCATCCAGCAGTTCTCTATTATGTATGGTGCCTCTTAGTGTCCAGCAGTTTTATTACTTGGTATCTGATGCTTAGTAATTTATTATCTCAGTCCCTAACCCCTACTGGTTCTCTCTATCAGTCCTGGTTCCTAAGCTTGGTTTCCCTAGTCCATACAATCCATTGGTTTAGTGTCCTAGTCCCCATTCTCTGGAGTTCAGTCCTTTTACAGTACCAGTCCCTGGTGTCTAATGGTTCTCTCCACCAGTCTTGGTTCCTGTGGTTGGTTTCTCCTGTCCATATGGTCCATTGGTTTAGCGTCCTAGTCCCCTTTCTCTGGAGTTAAGTCCTTTTAGAGTACCAGTGTTAGAACCTTGCTGTTAGGTTTTTTTTCCTTTGCTGGTCACATGACCTTGTTGGCCTATTTAATCCTGCTCCGCCCTTCTGGCTTTGCTGGACTTCATTGTATATCTACTTTCTAGCTAGCCTGTGCTCTGTATCTAGCTCTGTTAGTTTGCTTGGTTTACTGACCTCTATGTTCTTTATATTTTGTTTGTTCGTCTGTCTGCTACTATTTCTGTTAGGAGGTGTCCCATATTCCTCCCAGTCCTTAGTACTTGTAGGGATTCCTCCCCCACATCTATAGGTCTTCGTACAGACTAGCTTAGGACTTTAGCAGGTCTGATCGCAGGATCAGGTTCCCTGTTACATCGTAGGGATTCAGCTGAGTTTTATAGTAGGGACAGATCTCCTCTCTTTCCTTAGCTTTGGTAGCAGAACATAACAGTAAGTCCAGCCAGCAAATTCTCTAAGGAAAGATTTTTCTGTTCCATCATGGTGTCGGTTCAGGATTTGGCTCATCGCCTGCAGGGACTCTCTCTGGAAGTGGCCGAGCTCCGTCAGCACGTGAGTAACTGTCCTGGAGCATATTTCTTGGAGCCTAAGGTATGTTTGCCGGATTTATTTTTTGGTGAACATCGAGAATTTTTTTCATTTAAAAATGCTTGCTTATTGTATTTTCGTTTGAGACCCAAGTCCTCTGGGGATGAATCCCAGCGCGTAGGGTTCATAATGTCACTTTTGCGCAAAGAGCCTCAGGAGTGGGCCTTTTCTTTGCAACCTAGTGATACATGCTTCAGATCAGTGGATAGTTTTTTTTCTGCTTTAGGACTATTATATGATGATCCTGACCGTGTCGCATCAGCTGAGACTGAGTTGAGACGTTTAAAACAAGGATCGGGTAATGTCGAAAAATATTGTACACATTTTCGTCGTTGGTCCACTCAAACAGGGTGGAACGATTCTGCTCTGAAAAGTCTATTTCTTGCTGGGCTCAGTGAAAGGGTTAAAGACCTGCTAATTGCTTATCCTACACCTGAGGATTTGCAACAGGCTATGCAATTAGCTATACGGGTGGATAGAAGACTGCGTGCAAGGGCTAATGAGAGCAAATCCTCTGCTATGTCAGTTTCTGGTTATGATAATGTGTGTACTAACAGTGGTGAACCGATGGAGATTGGATCGGTGGCACCTCGCTCTCAAGAAAAAGACCGTCGTTTTTCGAAAGGCTTATGTTTCTATTGCGGAAAATCTGGTCATTTGATTAAAGGCTGTGAGCTTCGTATGAAGAAAGAAAAAAAAATGGTCAGTCACGCCCGTATTGCCTGTTTAAATTCCAAGGGTGTATTTTTAGCTGCTTCCACGATTGCTCAGGAAAAATTAATGGAATTTCGGGTGTTTGTTGATTGCGGGTCTACTCTGAATGTAATTGATGGGGGATTCGTGGAAAAACTCAATTTAAAACCTGAACCTTTGTCATCCCCCATTGCTGTGGTTTCTGTGGATGGCTCCCCTTTGAAGAATATTACTCTCAAGGTCTGTGAATTTCCTCTCACTATTAATGGTGTTCACCATGAGAAATTGGATTTGGTAGTGTTGAATAACTTGCCTTCTCCAGTAATATTGGGATTGCCCTGGTTAAAATTTCACAATCCTGTACTGGATTGGTCTACCAGTGAAATTAAATCCTGGAGCCATAAATGTTATGACAAGTGTTGTAACGGGCGTATTGCAGCTTTGGATAGGGGAGAATTGCCTGTTCCTATTCAGGATTTTTGGAGAGTTTTTTCTGAGAAGGAATCGCAGGTTTTGCCTCCCCATAGAGACTATGATTGTTCTATTGAATTTGTCCCTGGAGCGACTCTTCCTAAAAGTCGTTTATTTAACCTTACTATTCCTGAGAGGAAGGCTTTGGAGGAATACATACAGACAAGTTTGGCCGCCGGTCACATTAGGCCCTCTAAGTCTCCTGTGGCGGTTGGATTTTTTTTTGTAAAAAAAAAGGACGGCGGTTTACGTCCTTGTCTGGATTTTCGTGAGATTAACAAAATTACGGTACGCAATCCTTACCCACTGCCATTGATTCCTGATCTGTTTAACCAGTTAATGGGGGCCAAGTGGTTCTCTAAAATTGACCTTAAGGGGGCATACAATCTGTTGCGCATGAAGGAGGGTGATGAATGGAAGACTGCTTTTAACACTCCTGTGGGTCATTTTGAGAATCTGGTTATGCCTTTTGGTCTTACTAATGCTCCAGCATTTTTTCAGAATCTGATTAATGACATCCTTAGACCTTTGATCGGTAAAAATGTGGTTGTGTATTTGGATGACATTTTGATTTATTCGCCAGATCTGGAGTCTCATTGGCGGAGCGTGCGTGAGGTATTACAGTTATTAATGGACAATTCGCTTTTTGCTAAGCTGGAGAAATGTGAGTTCGCTGTACAGAGAATTAGTTTTTTGGGCTACATTATCTCCAGCAAAGGTTTTGAGATGGATCCGGTTAAGGTTCAGGCTGTGCAGGAATGGCCTAGGCCTATTGGTTTGAAATCGATACAGAGGTTTTTGGGTTTCGCCAATTACTATAGAAAATTCATAAAAAATTTTCTAGTATTGTCAAACCTCTGACTGATCTCACCAGGAAAGGTGCTGATGCGGTTCAGTGGTCTTCTGAGGCCATTGAAGCTTTTGTGTATCTCAAGGAGAGGTTCACCTCTGCTCCCATCCTTATGCAGCCTGATGTTACTAGGCCGTTTTTGGTTGAGGTTGATGCTTCCTCTGTGGGGGTTGGCGCAGTATTGTCTCAGGATAACGGGGATGGATTACATCCCTGTGCCTTTTTTTCAAAAAAATTTTCGGAGACTGAACTGAATTACGATATTGGTAATCGGGAATTATTGGCTATTAAACTCGCATTTGAACACTGGCGCCACTTCTTGGAAGGTGCGGAATTTCCCGTTCAGGTTCTTACGGATCATAAAAATCTGATATATCTTGACGCTGCCAAGCGCCTGAATGCCCGTCAGGCTAGGTGGGCACTGTTTTTCTCGCGGTTTAATTTCTCCGTTACTTACATCCCTGGTACTAAGAATGTTAAGGCGGATGCCTTGTCTCGCAGTTTTTCTCCCATAGTCGGTGCTGAGAAAGAGGAAAACATTTTACAAGAAGGTGTTGTGATAGCTGCTTTAGACTCCGTTTTGGAAGATGAGATTCTTAAAGCTCAGGAGAATGCCCCATCTAACACTCCTCATGGGAGGTTGTTTGTGCCTGGGACCTTTAGGAGAGATTTGTTTGTTGAGTGTCACGAATCTCGGTTGGCAGATCATCCCGGAATCTCTGAGACCAAGAGACTGGTGGGTCGCAGTTTTTGGTGGCCTGGATGGCAGAAGGAAGTCATTAAGTGGGTACGCCAATGTACTGTATGTGCTAGATCTAAGTCCTCACATACTCCTGCTGCGGGGTTGCTTTGTCCTTTGGAGGTCCCCAGTGCTCCTTGGACACATTTGGCTATGGACTTTATAACTGACCTTCCCCCCTCTGAGGGTTTTACTGTCATCTGGGTGGTCGTGGACCGTTTTAGTAAGATGTGTCACTTGGTTCCCTTCATCAAACTGCCCTGCGCTAAAACTCTCGCTAAGGCCTTTGTCAAGGAAATTGTCAGACTTCATGGCGTTCCTACTGACATTGTTTCTGATAGGGGTCCTCAGTTCGTGGCTCGTTTTTGGCGTGCCTTTTGTGACAGGTTGGGAATTCATTTGTCGTTTTCGTCCGGATATCATCCTGAATCTAATGGCCAGACAGAAAGGAAGAACCAGGATGTTGAGCAGTTCTTGCGTTGTTTTGTGGCAGACAATCAAGAGGGGTGGTCTGAGTTTCTGCCACTTGCCGAATTTGCTCTGAACAATCATACATCTTCTTCTGCTGGTTGTTCGCCTTTTTTTTTGTTGTTCTGGGAGACATCCGTCGTTTGGGTCGTTCTCCAAGTTGGGATCTGCCGTGCCTGAGGAGGAGAATTTTTCCGGTGATTTGGAAAGAGTTTGGACGGATGTGCGTGGTAATCTTCAGGAGGCCAACAGAAAATCTAAAGACTACTTTGATAGGAAACGACAGGAGGTTTTGTTCGCTGTTGGTGACATGGTTTGGTTGTCCTCTAGGAATCTGCGGTTGAGGATTCCTTCTAAGAAATTGGGTCCCAAGTTTGTAGGGCCCTTTAAGGTGCTTCAGGTTGTCAACCAATCTGCTGTTAGGTTGGAGGTTCCTACCTCCTGGAGAATTAATCCGGTCTTTCATGTCTCTGTGTTAAAAAAAGCTGTTGTGTCGGATGGTGACGCCTCTGCCTCTGTTCCTCCGGTGGTGGAGGACGGGGAATATGAAATTTCTCGCATCCTTGACTCTAGACGGTATAGAGGTAGTTTGCAGTATCTTGTGGCCTGGAAAGGTTTCGGACCCGAGGATAACTCTTGGGTGAGGTCAGATGATGTTTCCGCGTCCAGACTTATCAGAGCGTTTCACAGGAGATTTCCTGATAAGCCTGGTCCTAGGGGATCCGGAGGATCCTCTTAGAAGGGGGGGTACTGTTAGAACCTTGCTGTTAGGTTTTTTTTCCTTTGCTGGTCACATGACCTTGTTGGCCTATTTAATCCTGCTCCGCCCTTCTGGCTTTGCTGGACTTCATTGTATATCTACTTTCTAGCTAGCCTGTGCTCTGTATCTAACTCTGTTAGTTTGCTTGGTTTACTGACCTCTATGTTCTTTATATTTTGTTTGTTCGTCTGTCTGCTACTATTTCTGTTAGGAGGTGTCCCATTTTCCTCCCAGTCCTTAGTACTTGTAGGGATTCCTTCCCCACATCTATAGGTCTCCGTACAGACTAGCTTAGGACTTTAGCAGGTCTGATCGCAGGATCAGGTTCCCTGTTACATCGTAGGGATTCAGCTGAGTTCTATCGTAGGGACAGATCTCCTCTCTTTCCTTAGCTCTGGTAGCAGAACATAACAACCAGTCCCCGATGTCTAATGGTTATCTCCACCAGTCTTGGTTTCTGTGGTTGGTTTCTCCAGTCCATACGGTCCTTTGGTTTAGCATTTTAGTCCCGATTCTCTGGAGTTCAGTCCTTTTGGAGTTCTAGTCCTCAGTCTCTAATGGTTCTCTTCACCAGTCCTTGTTCCTGTGGTTGTTTACTCTAGTCTATATGGTCAATTTTCTTAGTGTCCTGGTTCCCATTCTCTGGAGTTAAGTCTTTTTACAGTTCCAGTCCCCGGTCTCTAATAGTTCTCTTCACCAGTCCTGGTTACATAGTTACATAGTTTATAAGGCCAAAAAAAGACAAGCGTCCATCCAGTTCAGCCTATTTCTTGTGCACTGCAGCTATTCCGCAGCGTTGATCCAGGTTAAGGCAAAAAAAAAACATGCGGTATAGGCCAATTTACATCATTGAGGAAAAATTCACTTCCCGACACCAATCTGGCAGTCAGATTAAATCCCTGGATTAATTAACTATCACTAATAAATCAATTAATAATTAACTAATAATTAATTAACTATCACTAAGCATAAGATGTAAGATGGTTCCTGTGGTTATTTTCCCCAGTCCATAAGGTCCATTGGTTTAGTGTCCTAGTCCCCATTCTCCAGCATACAGTCCTTTTACAGTTCCAGTCCCCAGTCTCTAATGGTTCTCTCCACCAGTCCTGGTTCCTGTGGTTGGTTTCCCCAGTCCATACAGCCCATTGACTTAATGTCCTGGTCCTCATTCTCTGTAGTTCAGTCCTCTGTAGTTCGTCCCCAATTTCTAATTGTTCTCTTCACCAGTCCTGGTTCCTGTGGTTGGTTTCACAAGTCCATTGGTTTAGTGTCCTGGTCCCCATTCTCTAGCATTCAGTCCCTTTACAGTTCCAGTCCCCAGTGTCTACAGGTTCTCTTCATCAGTCCTGGTTCCTGTGGTTGGTTTCCCAAGTCCATGCAGTCCATTGGTTGTGTCCTAGTCCCCATTCTCTAGCGTTCAGTCCTTTTAGTGTTTCTGTGGTCTCTAATGGTTCTCTTCACCAGTCCTGGTTCCTGTGGTTGGATTCTCCAGTCCATGGTTCCTATCAGTTTAGTTCCAGTCCATATCATCTAAAGATTTGACTCCTGATGTCGTGGCGTTTCATCATACAATGTCTTAAACTCTGATATCTGGTGATTTTATTAGTCCTGAGGACTTGTGATTTGATTTCCCAGTTGTTTAAGGGTCCCATACATATCAGATAAAAATGCGCTGATGAACAATCGGTTGTATATGGCGCCAAACATGTCACAAACTACAATGTCCATCAATTTATTTTTTCAGCTGATGTTGCAGCCAGCACTGATCCTGACCGGTTATTAACGTTTGATTTTTATCCCATGTGTAAGGACTCCCTTACAGATGCAATCTCTCCAATCCAGGGGTTCGGCTTCTCGGTCTTTGTTGTCATCTCTCTTAGTTTCATGATGCTACGCAAGATAACCAGTTGTTAAGTGTCATAGTCCCTGGTCTATGGTGGTTTCGCTCCCCAGTCCCTGGTCTCTAACAGTTTCATTTCTGAGTCCTGGTGTCCAGTTACTCCTTCTCCCAGTCCGTGGCATCTATTAGTTTAGTGTTCCAGTTCATAGAGATTAATGATAAAATTCACAATTCCCAGTCATAGAAAAATTAATATACATAAGACATCTCCAGAAAAGGGAGAAGAGCTGACAATTCAAACTCCTTTTAGAAGCAGGAACTCACATTGAACATATGGTGAAGTGAGAAAAACTATTTACAACATAGGAAGCGCAAGCTTCAAGCTCCTTTTGAAGCAGTGGCCCCCCTGCAGTGACCAGGTAATTAAACAGGAAGATCTGTTCTGGGAAAAGCACAACCAACTTGAAATTTGTTTACCATGGGAGAAATATGCTTTCCCAGGCATGAGGATTCCTTTCATAAAGCACAGTTTTCTGGTGGTCAGGAATTAATATTAGAGTTTGCATTGATCCGACTGGTTAGGCCACTCCAGGACCTTGAAATGCTTCTTATGGAGCCACTCCTTAGTTGCCCTGGCTGTGTGTTTCAGGTCATTGTCATGCTGGAAGACCCAGCCACAACCCATCCTCAATGCTCTTACTGAGAGAAGGAAGTTGTTCGCCAAAATCTCATGATACATGACCTCATCCATCCTCCCTTCAATATGGAGCAGTTGTCCTGTCCCATTTACAGAAAAAAAAACAAAGTATAATGTTTCCCCCATCATGCTTCACGGTTGGAATGATGTTCTTGGGGTTGTACTCATCCTTCTTCTTCCTCCAATCACGGCAAGAGGAGTTGATACCAAAAAGTTCTATTTTGGTCTCATCTGACCACATGACCTTCTCCCATGCCTCCTCTGGATCATACAGATGGTCATTGGTGAACTTCAAATGGGCTTGCACTTGTGCTGGCATGAGCAGGGGGATCTTGCATGCCCTGCAGGATTTTAATTCAGGACGGCGTAGTGTGTTACTAATGGTAATGTGTGAGACTGTGGTCCCTGCTCTCTTCAGGTCAATGACCAGGTCCTCCCGTGTAGTTCTGGGCTGATTCCTGACCTTTCACAGAATCATTCTTACCTTACGAGGCGAGATGCAGCATGGAGCCCCAGACCGAGGAAGATTGACAGTCATCTTGTGTTTCTTCCATTTTTTAATTATCATGTCAACAGTTGTTGCCTTCTCACCAAGCTGCTTGCCTATTGTCCTGTAGCCCATCCCAGCCTTGTGCAGGTCTACAATTTTGTCCCTTGTGTCTTTAGACAACTCTTTGGTCTTGGCCATGGTGGACAGGTTGGAGTGTGATTGATTGAGTGTGTGGACAGGTGTCTTTTATACAGGTAATGAGTTCAAACAGGTGCAATTAATACAGGTAATGAGTGCAGAGTAGGAGGGCTTACAGATCTATGAGAGTGAGAATTCTTGCTGGTTGGTCAATGATCAAATACTTATTTCATGGAATAAAATGCAATTTAATTATGTAAAAATCCTACAATGTGATTTTCTTTTTAGATTCTGTCTCACAGGTGAAGTGCATCTACGATAAAAAATTACAGACCTCTCCGTTCTTTGTAGGTGGGAGAACTTGCAAAATCGACCGTGTATCAAATTCTTATTTTCCCCCCAGTATATTCCATGCTTTGGAATCGGAGGTGTATATACCATACGGTCACTATTAGTTTGCCAATAACTGGCCTAGTAGTGGAAGCATCCGAGATCTCCTACATCACTCGTCAACCAATTGTGTAATTGTCCTATCCATTGGGGGCAGCGGAGTTGTGTATCCCTAACAGTGGCAGTGGTGTGATCGGCATGATCCCCCCTCCCTCCGGCTGTTATTCGTGACATTCCCTAAAAATCACTCCTTTAGAACGGTAGTCCTTGGTCTCCAGAGGTTTTTTTTCTAAAAGTTCTTGACGTTCAGGGTTTTATTTTTACTCAGTTTATTGCACTTGGTTCAGTATTCAAATGTCTAAAAAGTTCCAGTTTTTGGTTTCTTGTGGTTTTACTTTACTAGTCCTGGAGTCTTGTGGTTTTACTAGTCTTGTGGTTGGATTCCTCACGCCTCCGGTGTTCGGGGATTTATTACCGTAGGTTGTGATGTCTATTGCTTTGATGACAAAGTCAATGATGTCCACTTGTTTAGTCTCATGGTCCCTGGTGTCCTGAAGTTTTGTGTACTTCTCCCTACCCTCCAGGAATTTGGCATATGGCCCATGGTGGCTACTGGTTGATCAATCATTTAGTGCCTTTTTGCCTTGGTTTCCATTGGATTATTGTTCCATCCTTCGGTATGAGAGAATCCAGCGCTCAGATGCTCGAAGTCCAATGTCTGTGGGTTTAGTGTCAGATTCCCTGGAGTTTAGTGGTTTATTGTTAAAGCGGAGACACTTAATAGAGATGTAAGAAGTGTCATCCATATTATGGAAGAATAGATAGGGAACACAACTCCTGACCGCACTAGGAATAACTATTCTTACCTCTTGTTCCAGGATTATATTTGTGTAGATTTGTCTACCGGAATATACAATGGCAGGCAAGACATCTGCTGGAGTTTCCCCTGACAGCCTCCGATATCATCCTAAACCCATCCCGGGTGTTTGTCTGGAATAACGTCACCAGGTTTCCTAGGACCATTGTGGAGTGCTGCATCCCGGACGATGGCGGCTCATACTCCGTGATCTGGGAACCCGGACGCATCAATCCAGGTGAGAAACAAGAAAGATCACATAGAAAGGTTAAGGGGATAAAGCGGCACCACTCTATGATCCAAAACGATGGAAACTTAGCCCCGGAGTGCAAAACATAACTACTATAATACTGCCCCCTATGTACAAGAATATAACTACTATAATACTGCCCCCTATGTACAAGAATATAACTACTATAATACTGCCCCCTATGTACAAGAATATAACTACTATAATACTGCTCCAAGGTACAAGAATATAACTACTATAATACTGCCCCTATGTACAAGAATATAACTACTATAATACTGCCCCTATGTACAAGAATATAACTACTATAATACTGCTCCCTATGTACAAGAATATAACTACTATAATACTGCTCCTATGTACAAGAATATAACTACTATAATACTGCTCCCTATGTACAAGAATATAACTATAATAATACTGCCACTATGTACAGGAATATAACTACTATAATACTGCCCCTATGTACAAGAATATAACTGCTATAATACTGCTCCTATGTACAAGAATATAACTACTATAATACTGCTCCCTATGTACAAGAATATAACTACTATAATACTGCTCCTATGTACAAGAATATAACTACTATAATACTGCTCCCTATGTACAAGAATATAACTATAATAATACTGCCCCCTATGTGCAAGATTATAACTACTATAATACTGCCCCCTATGTACAAGAATATAACTACTATCATACTGCTCCCTATGTACAAGAATATAACTACCATAATACTGCCCCCTATATACAAGAATATAACTACTATAATACTGCCCCCTATGTACAAGAATATAACTACTATAATACTGTGCCTATGTACAAGAATATAACTACTATAATACTGCCCCCTATGTACAATAATATAACTACTATAATACTGCTCTTATGTACAAGAATATAACTACTATAATACTGCTCTTATGTACAAGAATATAACTACTATAATACTGCTCCTATGTACAAGAATATAACTACTATAATACTGCTCCTATGTACAAGAATATAACTACTATAATACTGCCCCTATGTACAAGAGTATAACTACTATAATACTGCCACTATGTACAGGAATATAACTACTATAATACTGCTCCTATGTACAAGAATATAACTACTATAATACTGCCCCCTATGGACAAGAATATAACTACTATAATACTGCTCCTATGTACAAGAATATAACTACTATAATACTGCTCCTATGTACAAGAATATAACTACTATAATACTGCCCCTATGTACAAGAGTATAACTACTATAATACTGCCACTATGTACAGGAATATAACTACTATAATACTGCTCCTATGTACAAGAATATAACTAGTATAATACTGCTCCTATGTACAAGAATATAGCTACTATAATACTGCTCCTATGTACAAGAATATAACTACTATAATACTGCTCCTATGTACAAGACTATAACTACTATAATACTGCCCCCTATGTACAAGAATATAACTACTATAATACTGCCACTATGTACAAGAATATAACTACTATAATACTGTTCCTATGTACAAGAATATAACTACTATAATACTGCCCCTATGTACAAGAATATAACTACTATAATACTGCCCCTATGTACAAGAATATAACTACTATAATACTGCCCCTATGTACAAGAATATAACTACTATAATACTGCCCCTATGTACAAGAATATAACTACTATAATACTGCCCCCTATGTACAAGAATATATCTACTATAATACTGCCCCCTATGTACAAAAATATATCTACTATAATACTGCTCCTATGTACAAGAATATAACTACTATAATACTGCTCCTATGTACAAGACTATAACTACTATAATACTGCCCCCTATGTACAAGAATATAACTACTATAATACTGCCCCTATGTACAAGAATATAACTACTATAATACTGCCCCTATGTACAAGAATATAACTACTATAATACTGCCCCTATGTACAAGAATATAGCTACTATAATACTGCTCCTATGTACAAGAATATGACTACTATAATACTGCCCGCTATGTACAAGAATATAACTACTATAATACTGCCCCCTATGTACAAGAATATAGCTACTCTAATACTGCTCCTATGTACAAGAATATAATTACTATAATACTGCTCTTATGTACAAGAATATAACTACTATAATACTGCCCCCTATGTACAAGAATATAACTACTATAATACTGCTCCTATGTACAGGAATATAACTGCTATAATACTGCCCCTATGTACAAGAATATAACTACTATAATACTGCCTCCTATGTACAAGAATATAACTACTATAATACTGCTCCTATGTACAAGAATATAACTACTATAATACTGCTCCTATGTACAAGACTATAACTACTATAATACTGCCCCCTATGTACAAGAATATAACTACTATAATACTGCCCCTATGTACAAGAATATAACTACTATAATACTGCCCCTATGTACAAGAATATAACTACTATAATACTGCCCCTATGTACAAGAATATAGCTACTATAATACTGCTCCTATGTACAAGAATATGACTACTATAATACTGCCCGCTATGTACAAGAATATAACTACTATAATACTGCCCCCTATGTACAAGAATATAGCTACTCTAATACTGCTCCTATGTACAAGAATATAATTACTATAATACTGCTCTTATGTACAAGAATATAACTACTATAATACTGCCCCCTATGTACAAGAATATAACTACTATAATACTGCTCCTATGTACAGGAATATAACTGCTATAATACTGCCCCTATGTACAAGAATATAACTACTATAATACTGCCTCCTATGTACAAGAATATAACTACTATAATACTGCTCCTATGTACAAGAATATAACTACTATAATACTGCCCCCTATGTACAAGAAAATAACTACTATAATACTGCCCCCTATGTACAAGAATATAACTACTATAATACTGCTCCTATGTACAGGAATATAACTGCTATAATACTGCCCCTATGTACAAGAATATAACTACTATAATACTGCCCCTATGTACAAGAATATAACTACTATAATACTGCTCCTATGTACAAGAATATAACTACTATAATACTGCTCCTATGTACAAGAATATAACGACTAGAATACTGCCCCCTATGTACAAGAATATAACTACTATAATACTGCCCCTATGTACAAGAATATAACTACTATAATACTGCTCCTATGTACAAGAATATAACTACTATAATACTGCTCCTATGTACAAGAATATAACTACTATAATACTGCTCCTATGTACAAGAATATAACTACTATAATACTGCCCCCTATGTACAAGAATATAACTACTATAATACTGCCCCCTATGTACAGGAATATAACTACTATAATACTGCTCTTGTGTACAAGAATATAACTACTATAATACTGCTCCTATATACAGGAATATAACTACTATAATACTGCCCTATGTACAAGAATATAACTACTATAATACTGCTGCTATGTACAAGAATATAACTACTATAATACTGCCTCCTATGTACAAGAATATAACTACTATAATACTGCCCCTATGTACAAGAATATAACTACTATAATACTGCCCCCTATGTACAAGAATATAACTACCATAATACTGCCCCTATGTACAAGAATATAACTACCATAATACTGCCCCCTATGTACAAGAATATAACTACTATAATACTGCCCCCTATGTACAAGAATATAACTACTATAATACTGCCACTATGTACAGGAATATAACTACTATAATACTGCTCCTGTGTACAAGAATATAACTACTATAATACTGCCCCTATGTACAAGAATATAACTACCATAATACTGCCCCTATGTACAAGAATATAACTACCATAATACTGCCCCCTATGTACAAGAATATAACTACTATAATACTGCCCCCTATGTACAAGAATATAACTACTATAATACTGCCCCTATGTACAAGAATATAACTACTATAATACTGCCACTATGTACAGGAATATAACTACTATAATACTGCCACTATGTACAAGAATATAACTACAATAATACTGCCCCCTATGTACAAGATTATAACTACTATAATACTGCCCCCTATGTACAAGAATATAACTACTATAATACTGCTCCTATGTACAAGAATATAACTACCATAATACTGCCCCCTATATACAAGAATATAACTACTATAATACTGCCCCCTATGTACAAGAATATAACTACTATAATACTGCTCCCATGTACAAGAATATAACTACTATAATACTGCCCCCTATGTACAAGAATATAACTACTATAATACTACTCTTATGTACAAGAATATAACTACTATAATACTGCTCCTATGTACAAGAATATAACTACTATAATACTGCTCCTATGTACAATAATATAACTAATATAATACTGCTCCTATGTACAAGAATATAACTACTATAATACTGCCTCCTATGTACAAGAATAAAATTACTATAATACTGCCCCTCTGTACAAGTATATAACTACTATAATACTGCTCCCATGTACAAGAATATAACTACTATAATACTGCTCCCATGTACAAGAATATAACTACTATAATACTGCTCCTATGTACAAGAATATAACTACTATAATACTGCCCCCTATGTACAAGAATATAACTACTATAATACTGCTCCCATGTACAAGAATATAACTACTATAATACTGCCCCCTATGTACAAGAATATAACTACTATAATACTGCTCCCATGTACAAGAATATAACTACGATAATACTGCTCCCATGTACAAGAATATAACTACTATAATACTGCCCCTATGTACAAGAATATAACTACTATAATACTACTCTTATGTACAAGAATATAACTACTATAATACTGCTCCTATGTACAAGAATATAACTACTATAATACTGCTCTTATGTACAAGAATATAACTACTATAATACTGCTCCTATGTACAGGAATATAACTGCTATAATACTGCCAATATGTACAAGAATATAACTACTATAATACTGCCCCTATGTACAAGAATATAACTACTATAATACTGCTCCTATGTACAAGAATATAACTACTATAATCTGCCCCTATGTACAAGAATATAACTACTATAATACTGCTCCTATGTACAAGAATATAACTGCTATAATACTGCCCCTATGTACAAGAATATAACTACTATAATACTGCCCCTATGTACAAGAATATAACTACTATAATACTGCCCCTATGTACAAGAATATAACTACTATAATACTGCTCCTATGTACAAGAATATAACTACTATAATCTGCCCCTATGTACAAGAATATAACTACTATAATACTGCTCCTATGTACAAGAATATAACTGCTATAATCTGCCCCTATGTACAAGAATATAACTACTATAATACTGCCCCTATGTACAAGAATATAACTACTATAATCTGCCCCTATGTACAAGAATATAACTACTATAATACTGCCCCTATGTACAAGAATATAACTACTATAATACTGCTCCTATGTACAAGAATATAACTACTATAATCTGCCCCTATGTACAAGAATATAACTACTATAATACTGCCCCTATGTACAAGAATATAACTACTATAATCTGCCCCTATGTACAAGAATATAACTACTATAATACTGCTCTTATGTACAAGAATATAACTACTATAATACTGCCCCTATGTACAAGAATATAACTACTATAATACTGCTCCTATGTACAAGAATATAACTGCTATAATACTGCCCCTATGTACAAGAATATAACTACTATAATACTGCTCCTATATACAAGAATATAACTACTATAATACTGCTCCTCTGTGCAAGAATATAACTACTATAATACTGCCCCTATGTACAAGAATATAACTACTATAATACTGCTCCTATGTACAAGAATATAACCACTATAATACTGCCCCCTATGTACAAGAATATAACTACTATAATACTGCTCCCTATGTACAAGAATATAACTACTATAATACTGCTCCCTATGTACAAGAATATAACTACTATAATACTGCTCCCTATATACAAGAATATAACTACTATAATACTGCTCCTATGTACAAGAATATAACTACTATAATACTGCTCCTATGTACAAGAATATAACTACTATAATACTGCTCCTATGTACAAGAATATAACTACTATAATACTGCCCCTATGTACAAGAATATAACTACTATAATACTGCCCCTATGTACAAGAATATAACTACTATAATAATGCTCCTATATACAAGCATATAACTACTATAATACTGCTCCCTATGTACAAGAATATAACTACTATAGTACTGCCCCTATGTACAAGAATATAACTACTATAATACTGCCCCCTATGTATAAGAATATAACTACTATAGTACTGTCCCCTATGTATAAGAATATAACTACTATAATACTGTCCCCTATGTGCAAGAATATAACTACTATAATACTGTCCCCTATGTACAAGAATATAACTACTATAATACTGCCCCTATGTACAAGAATATAAGTACTATAATACTGCCCCCTATGTACAAGAATATAACTACTATAGTACTGCCCCTATGTACAAGAATATAACTACTATAATACTGCTCCCTATGTACAAGAATATAACTACTATAATACTGCCCCCTATGTATAAGAATATAACTACTATAATACTGTCCCCTATGTGCAAGAATATAACTACTATAATACTGTCCCCTATGTACAAGAAAATAACTACTATAATACTGCCCCTATGTACAAGAATATAACTACTATAATACTGCTCCCTATGTACAAGAATATAACTACTATAATACTGCCCCCTATGTACAAGAATATAACTACTATAATACTGCCCCCTATGTATAAGAATATAACTACTATAATACTGTCCCCTATGTGCAAGAATATAACTACTATAATACTGCTCCCTCTGTACAAGAATATAACTACTATAATACTGCTCCTATGTACAAGAATATAACTACTATAATACTGCCCCTATGTACAAGAATATAACTACTATAATACTGCCCCCTATGTACAAGAATATAACTACTATAATACTGCCCCCTATGTACAAGAATATAGCTACTATAATACTGCTCCCTATGTACAAGAATATAACTACTATAATACTGCCCCTATGTACAAGAATATAACTACTATAATACTGCCCCCTATGTACAAGAATATAACTACTATAATACTGCTCCTATGTACAAGAATATAACTACTATAATACTGCCCCTATGTACAAGAATATAACTACTATAATACTGCTCTTATGTACAAGAATATAACTACTATAATACTGCCCCTATGTACAAGAATATAACTACTATAATACTGCCCCCTATGTACAAGAATATAACTACTATAATACTGCTCCTATGTACAAGAACATAACTACTATAATACTGCTCCTATATACAAGAATATAACTACTATAATACTGCTCCTATGTACAAGAATATAACCACTATAATACTGCCCCTATGTACAAATATATAACTACTATAATACTGCCCCCTATGTACAAGAATATAACTACTATAATACTGCTCCTATGTACAAGAACATAACTACTATAATACTGCTCCTATATACAAGAATATAACTACTATAATACTGCTCCTATGTACAAGAATATAACCACTATAATACTGCTCCTATGTACAAGAATATAACTAGTATAATACTGCCCCCATGTACAAGAATATAACTACTATAATACTGCCCCCTATGTACAAGAATATAACTACTATAATACTGCCCCTATGTACAAGAATATAACTACTATAATACTGCTCCTATGTACAAGAATATAACTACTATAATACTGCTCCTATGTATAAGAATATAACTACTATAATACTGCTCCTATGTACAAATATATAACTACTATAATACTGCCCCTATGTACAAGAATATAACTACTATAGTACTGCCCCTATGTACAAGAATATAACTACTATAATACTGCCCCCTATGTACAAGAATATAACTACTATAATACTGCCTCTATGTACAAATATATAACTACTATAATACTGTCCTTACAGTGGGTATAAACAGTCTACACGTCCTTGTTAAAATACCAGGTTTTTGTAATGTAAAATAATCCTACATTGAAGAAACATTTCAAAACGGTTTCCAATTTAATGTCGCCCATATTCTGTGCAAATTAATTGAAAAACTGAAATCTTTGGGGTAGAAAAAAAAAAGAAGTAAAATAATGCGGTTGCTTAAATCTGCACACCCTTGCACTAATACTTTGCTGCAGTCTCCTGTGAATTTCTGGCAGCGTTCAGTCTCTTTGGATCGGGGTCTATCCGCGCGGCACGTCTAGAATTGGTGATCTTTGCCAGCTCCTCCTTGCAGTAGCTCCACATCTGTCAGATTATGGGGGCATCTCCTGTGTACAGCGCCCTCTTCATGTCACCACAGATTGTACCTTGGGTTAATGTCTGGGCTCGGCACAATGCCGCCTCCACCTTGCCTCACTGTGGGGATGGTGATCTTCTGGTGATGTGCATTGTCTGCTTTGCATCTTTTAGAATTACGGTCAAAAATTTCCCCTTTCGCCTCATCAGACAGAACACGTTCCCCACATTCATCTGACAGACGTGATGGATGTTTTGGCAGAATCCAGCCTGTCTTGGATCTTTTTCTTTGTAGAGAATGCTTCCATCTTGCCCCTTACCCCACAGGCCAGACATATGAATACAGGAGATTGTTGTCACATGCAGGACACAGCCAGGATTAGCCAGAAATTCCTGCAGCTCCTTTAATGTTACTGTCGGCCCCTTGGCAGCCTCCTGGGTAAATTCTCGTCCTTACATCAATTTTTTAAGGATGCCCAGTTGTAGGTAATGTCACTGTTGTGCCAAATGTGCCACTTCTTGATGACGTCTTCACAGTGTCCATGGTAGATGTAATGCCTGCGAAAGGTTTTTATACCTTCTCCTAACTGATAACTTTCCACAGTGAGATCCTTTGCTGTGTTGTCAGCTGTTTGTGAACCAGAAAATGTCAGGATAATCCTCCTAGAGCAGCGACACTTTCTCTGGGGTTAATCAGAATCGCTGTGAACGATGGCGGCCGAACGCCGACTACTATGTAACATGAGGGGGAATGATTCTGAACACAGCCATACCCCCACCACATTATTGTAGTTTTATTTTTTCTATTTTTTGCCTCAAAATGATTTGTTTGTTTCTCAGTGGATTTATGGGCAACATTAAAAGGTGGAAAAAGTTCTGAAATGATTCTCCTTTTGGTAGCATTTTTTTTTTTTCAATGACACAAACTTGACATTATACCAAGGGGTGTGTAGACTTTATATCCACTGTAGGTATAAGAATATAACGTGTAACATTGCCCCCTATGTTCAGTTGTGTCGATGATGAAGGTGTTTTTCTCTGTAGATCCGGTGTACAGAGGTTACTGGCGTTGTTATCCTTTATCTATTAATGAGATTCCAGTGAAGGACACGGAGTACCGCTGCATTTTCCAGGGTGATATTGGTCCTGCGGTGGAGTCGAAGGTCCAGGTTTCTCTACTGAAGGGTGAGACATTTATGATTATTGACTTTATTGGAGTGTTTTATGATGGCTCTGCTGTCTTCTTGCTTACAATGCCGTAACTTAGTGTTTTGTAGCATAACCTCTTGCTTTAATTACTGCACCGCACCGACGCGGTATAGAAGCCACTCGGGTATTCAAGACATCTTGAGGGATCTTGCTCCATTTGCAATTCTACAAACAATTAATCTTTATTGCTCTGGATCCGGGCCCCAACTTCTCGCCCTAACTCATCTCAAAGGTGTAAAAATCAGGTGATTGGCTCGGCCATTGCAACAGGCAGATATTTTTCTTTGCTAACCAGTTTTTTAACTAAATTGAATGTGTGCTCAGGATCATTGTCTTGTTGGAATCTCCATCCCCGGCCTACTTTATTTTTACCATGTGGCAACATTACATTCTCCACTATAGCCTTGTACAGTACAGACCAAAAGTTTGGACACACCTTCTCATTTAAAGATTTTTCTGTATTTTCATGACTATGAAAATTGTACATTCACACTGAAGGCATCAAAACTATGAACTAACACATGTGGAATTATATACTTAACAAAAAAGTGTGAAACAACTGAAAATATGTCTTATATTCTAGGTTCTTCAAAGTAGCCACCTTTTGCTTTGATGACTGCTTTGCACACTCTGGGCATTCTCTTGATGAGCTTCAAGAGGTAGTCACCGGAAATGGTCTTCACTTCACAGGTGTGCCCTGTCAGGTTTAATAAGTGGGATTTCTTTCCTTATAAATGGGGTTGGGACCATCAGTTGTGTTGTGCAGAAGTCTGGTGGATACACAGCTGATAGTCCTACTGAATAGACTGTTAGAATTTGTATTATGGCAAGAAAAAAGCAGCTAAGTAAAGAAAAACGAGTGGCCATCATTGCTTTAAGAAATGAAGGTCAGTCAGTCCGAAAAATTGGGAAAACTTTGAAAGTGTCCCCAAGTGCAGTTGCAAAAACCATCAAGCGCTACAAAGAAACTGGCTCACATGAGGACCACCCCAGGAAAGGAAGACCAAGAGTCACCTCTGCTTCTGAGGATAAGTTTATCCGAGTCACCAGCCTCAGAAATTGCAGGTTAACAGCAGCTCAGATTAGAGACCAGGTCAATGCCACACAGAGTTCTAGCAGCAGACACATCTCTACAACAACTGTTAAGAGGAGACTTTGTGCAGCAGGCCTTCATGGTAAAATAGCTGCTAGGAAACCACTGCTAAGGACAGGCAACAAGCAGAAGAGACTTGTTTGGGCTAAAAAACACAAGGAATGGACATTAGACCAGTGGAAATCTGTGCTTTGGTCTGAGGAGTCCAAATTTGAGATATTTGGTTCCAACCACCGTGTCTTTGTACGATGCAGAAAAGGTGAACGGATGGACTCTACATGCCTGGTTCCCACCGTGAAGCATGGAGGAGGAGGTGTGATGGTGTGGGGGGGGCTTTGCTGGTGACACTGTTGGGGATTTATTCAAAATTGAAGGTATACTGAACCAGCATGGCTACCACAGCATCTTGCAGCGGCATGCTATTCCATCCGGTTTGCGTTTAGTTGGACCATCATTTATTATTCAACAGGACAATGACCCCAAACACCTCCAGGCTGTGTAAGGGCTATTTGACCAAGAAGGAGAGTGATGGGGGGGCTACGCCAGATGACCTGGCCTCCACAGTCACCAGACCTGAACCCAATAGAGATGGTTTGGGGTGAGCTGGACCGCAGAGTGAAAGCAAAAGGGCCAACAAGTGCTAAGCATCTCTGGGAACTCCTTCAAGATTGTTGGAAGACCATTTCCGGTGACTACCTCTTGAAGCTCATCAAGAGAATGCCAAGAGTGTGCAAAGCAGTCATCAAAGCAAAAGGTGGCTACTGTGAAGAACCTAGAATATAAGACACATTTTCAGTTGTTTCACACTTTTTTGTTAAGTATATAATTCCACATGTGTTAATTCATAGTTTTGATGCCTTCAGTGTGAATGTACAATTTTCATAGTCAAGAAAACACAGAAAAATCTTTAAATGAGAAGGTGTGTCCAAACTTTTGGTCTGTACTGTACATGGTAGCATTCATATTTCCATCAATTCTATGCAGAGGGCCAATGGCAGATGCAGAAAAGCAGCCCCAAATCATGACATTGCCTCCATCATGTTTCACTGTAGGTGTTTGGCATCTTACATCATTACATTTTCACATTGGGCGGTATATATATATAGTGCTTATCATCATTCACTACCAAACAGATTGAACTTGGATTCATTCGACCACAAAACCTTAGATGAATCTTTTGGTCTTTACCTGACTTCACTCTCAGAATATTAAGCTTCCAGACATCTGGGGATAAATTTGGCTTTGTCTTTGCCATGTTTTAACCTAAAAACACACACACAAAAAAAAAAAAAAATTAATCAAAATTCGACTACCGATGACAAAATATGCAAAACATTTGGCCCAGCAAATGCTGAAAACTAACACAAAGAGAGATAAAACAATGTCACACACAATTTTTCGTCCTTATCGCTGACAACAACCAATCGCTTCCGGTTTACAAAAATCATCAGGAAAATGGTCTCACTGTTGGCTGCAGTCTTCGGTAGTGGGAAATCGATTGTTCCAGTGGATATACTGTAGTTTCGCTGCATTATACAATCACGTCTAAAGACTCCATTTAAATCATTTTCATTTGACGTCATCACGAGGCTTGGCAGCTTTTTGTTTTCTCTTCCATGCTTTACACTGCAGCTCTTCCTATTCGGACTGGCTGAGGGCATAAGCTCGGTGGAGGAGGGAGTCAATCCTGGTTGGTTTAACCTCATGTATCTTCTGTGTGTTTTCTATCCAGACACAGATAAGTTCTGTTCTGACGACAGAGACGCCATGTGGAAGTCGACCAAAGCCGGATACGATGCTGAAATCCTCTGTGCGAGAGGCAAGATAGGAATAATTACCAGAAGCTGCTTGACGAATGGTCAATGGGCAACTCCAGAGTCCTCCTGTGTGGACAGCAGGCTCCAGACGCTTCTAGAGCAGGCGCAGGTGAGATAGACCCTTAATCACTGTGGAGTATAACATACTAATCTTGGGTCACATCCAAGTCTTCCTCTCCAGCAGGAGCTCCTCCTTTTGCCTTGTTTGTAGTAGGAAACAAAGAAAATGTCCTCCAGACTCGTCTGTCATCTTTCAGAGTACTCTCTTCCTTCTCGACTTTTCTGTGTTCTTTCCGTCTTTTCTTAGCTCCTGACTCTTCTCTCCTGATTTTTCTGTCCTCTCACAGAGTTTCCTCTTCCTTCCTAACTGTCCTGTCCTATTCCAATGTCTCCTCTTCCTTCCAGACTCTTCTGTCGTCTCCCAGTTTACTCTTTCCTCCAACTCTTCTGTCGCCTTTCAGATACTTTTCTTCCCTCCAGACTCTTCTGTCCTCTTCCAGAGTTTTCTATTCCCTCTCGACCCTCCTGACCTCTTCCAGATTTTTCGCTTCAATCTCGACTTCTGTCCTTTTCCAGAGTTTTCTTTTCCCTCCCAACTCTTCAGTCATATTTCAGAGTATTCTCTTCCCTCCCGACTTTTCTGTCATCTTCCAGAGTTTCCTCTTCCTTCCAGATTTTTCTGTCCTCTCCCATAGTTTTTGTTTCCCTCCCAACTCTTCTGTCGCCTTTCCGATACTTTTCTTCCCTCCAGACTCTTCTGTCCTCTTCCAGAGTTTTCTATTCCCTCTCAACCCTCCTGACCTCTTCCAGATTTTTCACTTCAATCTCGACTTCTGGTATTCTCTTCCCTCCCGACTTTTCTGTCATCTTCCAGAGTTTCCTCTTCCTTCCAGATTTTTCTGTCCTCTCCCTTAGTTTTCGTTTCCCTCCCAACTCTTCTGTCATCTTTGAGATTTTTCTGTCCTCTTCCAGAATCTTCTATTTCCTCTCGACCCTCCTGACCTCTTCCTGATTTTTCTCTTCATTCTCGACTCTTCTGCCCTCTTCCAGAATTTTCTCTTCCCTCTAGACTCTTCTGTCTCTCTCTAGATTCCTTCCTCTGTCCCTTCTTCAGACTCCCATCTCCTTTAAACTCTTCTGTTCCTTACAACCTTCCCTGTCCTCCACCAGACTCCACTGTCCCTCTTGAGACTTCACAAAGAGATTGGCGTGTTGAATCCCAACTGGGCAATTTTTCTCTTCCTCCTTTTATTGGGAAAGTCAGGAGGCCCCTATACACAAGGTGCTTGGTCAGTCAGACAAAATCAGCTTAACAAAGGAAAAATGAAGCGTTCAGATGTGTTCGTACGTGGAGCTTCCCTTCGCCAAGTTAAGATTTTCCTAAAGCATTGTGTCTGATCTCCTTTTAGAGGCTCATCGGTGGATTGGGAATACCAGATTGGGATATTCCGGTAACGATGGAGACGTTAAGGAACTACACAATGCCAGGCCTAAAATTTATCAGCAGTCCCTTGGATATGATTACTGTGGTGGAAACCATAAAGGTGCTCTCCATGACAGCCGAAGATAACAACGTAGAGCTCGAGACTGATACTATTTTGGTAAGTATGCAGTAGCAGCTTACGCTCCTTTTCCTGCTGAACACATTTGGATTTCTACAGTTGAGGGATGCAGGCACAGCTTCTCTGAGACTGCATGCTGTGAGAGGGGAGAGGGAGCAGCTGATGTCTCTGATGAGGGCAGCAGTAAACCGAACCAAAATTAGGACAATTACAGAAGTAGAGTCTGCCCCCTGTATCATCGCTCTCTCGTGTCTCATCTTTCTATACATTTTATTGAAGTTTTTTGAATATCACTGATTGAATTTTCTTACTTCTGCTCACAGGATCTTGTTACTGTGTATAGTCGACTTCTCAGTTTTAACATCGAGACCTTCTGGACAACAGCACTCACAAGACATCCATCCCTCGGCTCTGTGTTTCTGCAGTCAGTCAAAACAATATCTAAACTTTTTGAAATCGATTCAAACTCCTTCGAGATCATCCAACATAATTTCCAAATGAGCGCCGAGGTCTTGGATTTTTTGGCATGGCCTAACTACAACAGATCCTTCAACATGACTCCAGATATCCAATTGGTCATAAAAAATATAGGATTGAGTGACCGTAGTAATGTTACTGTGATAAACATGGTCCTCAGGAACCTAAGCAGGATTCTACCCAAGAATTTTGGAGACAACGTAAAAGGTTATGGCCACAATGTGGAAAGTTATATTGTAATAATCACCATTAAGGCTGGGAACCAGATAGTGAAACGAGCCAATTTAGATATTGTCTTCGATCGTATGAGGGAACCCAACAGGACGGACATTGGTACTGCTCAATGTGTATTTTGGGACAATGATCTTTTTGAAGGAGTTGGAGGATGGTCAACAGAAGGATGCAAGACATTCCGCGTCAATGACAGTATTGTGTGCAGGTATAGACAACTTGGGACCTTCTCGGTCTTGACATCATTTGGAGTTTTCCAGGACGTTTCGGAGGTTGATGTTTCGGAGGTTGATGTTTCGGAGGTTGATGTTTCGGAGGTTGATGTTTTGGAGGATAATGTTTTGGAGACTGTCAGCCAGGTTGGATCTAGTTTGTCTATCATAAGTCTAATCATTTGCATCATCGTCTACATCATAGAATGGAAGTCTGTGGTGAAGGACGACATTACCTTTTATCGGCAAGTGACCTTGATCAATATTTCTGTGTCCATGCTCATTGCTGATGTTTGGTTCTTCGCCTCTACCTTCATAACCAAAAGTCATGCCAACAAGCTGTGCATCTCTGCAGCCTTCTTCCAGCACTTCTTCTATCTGGCCAATTTATCTTGGATGTTTGTCCAGGGGTTGATTCTCCTCTATGAACTTGTCTTCACCTCCAACAAGCTCAACAAAGTCGCTGTCATTGTGACTATGGTAGGAGTCGGCTACGTCTGTCCGCTCATTATTGCCAGTGTGACGATAGGTATTGATTGTCCCAAAGAAGAATACATTTCAGACAGAGGTTGCTTTTTGAACCGAGAAGATGGAGCTGTATTTGCCTTTTCAGGGCCTGCTCTTCTGGTTTCGGCACTGAACTTCCTCACTATTGGTGCAATGGTATGGAAATTTGTACAACCTCCTGCCCCTGAAGAAAGAGAGGAAGAGGAGGACACAAAATCGTTGGTGGCCAAGGCTCTTGCCATCCTAACATCGGTGTTTGGTATAACATGGTTTCTGGAGACTGGAACATTGTTAGACGAAGTTCATCAGTTCGTTCACTATGCCCTTACATTCCTTAATTCTTTCCAGGTAAGGTTTGTTGAACGCATGAAGAGGAGGAATTGAATGTTTTCCCCAGTGATTGTAGATTTTTGCTATGTCTTACACCATCATCAATATCATAAAAATGAAAATTTTTCATTATGTAGCTCTAAAAGAACCAAGTCTGTAAGAATTCCGCTCTCGCAAAAATTCATGTGCATTAGGCAGTTTTCCTGGTAATGTTGTGCTGCTTAGAAGGTATACATAGCGCCAGCCTTCAGGTTATAGAGTCATAGGAACTTCGCGTGAACTTGCACTAAGATTTACGTACAGGGAGACGCGTCCGCACCAACTGGCAACAGCCTAACACCTCTCCGATGTAAAAGGACACGGCACGAGTAAGGGTCAGTTTACACAGACAGACGAACTAGTGTTACTAAACGATCGCCGGCGAGTAAACGTTTACCCCTCAATGGTTATTTAATTGCCAGACCGCGGTAATGATGTGCACAGAGCGGTCTGTAATAGATCTGTAGTAGATCTAAAAAAATTGTAAAGTGCTGCGGAATAAGTTGGCGCTATAAAAATAAAAACTATATTATTATAGATTGCTCAGTGCACACAGGCTGCTTTTGTTCTCGGCCGTGCAAGTCGTATTTACACAAGACGATGCACCGCCAAGAGCAACGATCTTTCGGGCTGCACCGCCAAGAGCAACGATCTTTCGGGCTGCACCGCCAAGAGCAACGATCTTTTGGGCTGCACCGCCAAGAGCAACGATCTTTCGGGCTGCACCGCCAAGAGCAACGATCTTTCGGGCTGCACCGCCAAGAGCAACGATCTTTCGGGCTGCACCGCCAAGAGCAACGATCTTTTGGGCTGCACCGCCAAGAGCAACGATCTTTTGGGCTGCACCGCCAAGAGCAACGATCTTTCGGGCTGCACCGCCAAGAGCAACGATCTTTTGGGCTGCACCGCCAAGAGCAACGATCTTTTGGGCTGCACCGCCAAGAGCAACGATCTTTTGGGCTGCACCGCCAAGAGCAACGATTTTTTGGGCTGCACCGCCAAGAGCAACGATCTTTCGGGCTGCACCGCCAAGAGCAACGATCTTTCGGGCTGCACCGCCAAGAGCAAAGATCTTTTGGGCCGCACAACAGATCATTTCATTCGCTGAACAAGCGCTTTGATGTTGATCGGGTGATCAGAAGCCTGTTTGCACTGAAAGATTATCATGAAACACTTGTTCACATAAATCTTTCAAGTCTCCGTTCCTCCCCACTATAAGTCCCCTTTTGACTGTCCACCACACAATAAGTCCAACTGAAAACCCTCCCACTATTTTACTAATCCTTATTAAAGTCTGCCCCATCCAACATTTCTCTAAATTTTAAGAACCCATCCCAAGTGCAACCTCCACTTTATTCTTAGCAGTAAACTTCTCTCATGCGTCCGGTCTTCGGGAAAACTTTCACTCATTCCATCATTCTTCCACCCTACGAATGTTCACTAACAACTTCTCACAAGTGTATAATGTCCAAGCCTTAACCACCATCGGTATTCCAACACTATATCTGCTGGAGATGTCCAGAGCTGCTTACTCCATCCTCCGACCTCTTGTATTAATTCTTTAGATGCTGTAAGCTCATAAATTTGCAAAAAGCGATTCACTCGTATGTACCATGATACCATAACGTCATGTCTTCCTTCTTCAGGGAGTGATCATCTTGATCTTCGGATGTCTCTTGGATAAAAGAGTAAGTGGCTAATTGGCTCGTTGAGATCATGAATTACAGTTGTAGACGTAAAAAAAAAAAAACTCTGGATATTCAGTCTCTTATTAATCTTTTTTTCAGATTCGGGAACTTCTGGCCAAATGGTTTCGAAAGCTTCAATCTCTGTTCCCATCTCCAACCTGCTGTGAACACGGCTCATACAATGTGGTAAGGAAATTTTCATCATCAAAGTAGGGTAATGAGTGTATTGTATCAGATCTCCAGCGATGAAAACTTTAAAAATATATATCAGTTTGGAGTTTAGTGTTTTATGGAGTCCAATTGCACTTGAATTTCGTAGAATTTTAGTCTAAACTACAAAACACCGCCAACGACAACTTTCACTCCATCGTAAGACAACAGTTGCCTTCCAGGTATCAGCGGGTCTTGTTAATGGCCGGCATTGTCCACACCTACTGTTCTAATTAACAGGACAGGTGCGTGATGGACCTTTAATAAATTAAAGGGCCTGTTGTCTCGCATGCCATCATTAATGGCACGGCAGCGGCGCCTCCAACCGTCCAATAGTCAACTGCATTCTTACGACCCAACAATATAGTGTTCAAAACAATTGGAAGAGCGACACAATTTTCATAATTTAACCTTCGATTTAAATCCATCGTGACTGTGAACAAATCCACCAAGAAAGGATCAGACTGGACTTCAGTTTAGGAACTACTTAAAGTTAGCGAGACCGACCAGTTTTGAGCAGGCGCAACATTTACTAAACGTAACCAATAAAGGGCATGTTGTGCTGGACGACTGCATCCCCTTCGATTAGCCAAATGGTGGGAGAGCCAAGGGTCATTTGACCATCGATCTGTTGATAGCGCTCGGCCGACTTTCCCATACACATGAGCATCGGCCATGAGTTTTCAACATGAGAGGAGAAAACTCAACCATGAAGCATCGAAATACCAACCGCCTGATCTCCCCCCGATAACATTGGTCAAGGAAGAGTTGAGCGACCTTCATACGTATCAGATGGTGAAGTTTATAGAACTGGTGAATAAAGATAAAGTTGAGACTAAGTTTTGAATTTGCATTTGGTAGCGGCGGTTCATAGGAATACTGAAGGTGCTGTCCAAGTGACTATCAATGCAAAAGAGATAGCAGAAAAAAAAACAATCATTTGGTACGTTCTTAAAAGGAAGCAAAAATACTGGAGAGCTCAACAACATGAGCAGACGTGAAACGACAAAAATGGATGATTGCAGAATTCTTTCCTTCACAACATCCGGAAGAGTTAGTCACACACTCGAAATAAGGGGGTCATGAAAGTCTAGAATCAAGAGACTCTATAGGAAGGCATACAAAAGTTTGGTCACTCCCTGGTCAAAATTACTGTTATTGTGACTAGTAGTGTTGAACGAGCATGCTCGACACTGCTCGGTACTCGCCCGAGCATCTCACTACTCGGGATGTTCGGCGAGCACCGAGCATTTCCGGGTTACTCGGGCGGGAGCTCGGGTCCCCTCCCTGCATGTTTGGCGCTCTTTACAGAGCCAATGAACATGCAGGGATTGCCAGCCAGTCACTGTAATGAAGCAGCCATGTTGTTTGTGGGCATTACAGTGATTGGCTGGCCGCACAGCGTCACCTCGAGTATTTAATACCGGGCGCCACCATCTTAGACACAGTCGCTCCGGATTAGACAGTGTAGGGACAGCGCTGCTTGTCAGGCAAAAGGTATTTTTGCCCGAGTTTTAAAAATGAGAGATGTTTTAAAAAGGAAAACCCCACCCCCTATCTGTTTGTAAGAGAAGACATAGAACTCACTTTTGCTTTTCCCCAAACCAGGAATCTTTATGACCCGCCATAAAACCTCAGTCCAGGGCAAGCACTGGTACAAACCGGAAAATCCCTCCAAAAAATCCCATTGTTTAATTGTACAAACGGTTTAGGCCAATTTTAATCACGCACAGGTCTGACAGAAACATCGGAACCACGTTTTTTGAATGCTTACCTTTTTCCCATTACAATAGTATATCTTGCATAACTGAGGAATGACCGGGAACTGAGATAATGGATTCTGAGCTTCTGAGCGTCATAGAGGTTTCATATTTAATATCTATCTTCATGAATATTGGTGACGGTCAAGATGATGTCTCCCTCTTGGATGTGGGACCCCCCCACACCAAGATATGGAATCTGAAGAATTTTTTAGGTCTTCTGCAGCTGGGTGGGCTCGCAAAGCCGAGCCCCCCTTGTAAGGTAAATAAGGGGTGTTCCCCAGAGTTTTGGCTGCTTGCTAAAAACCAGATCGGCCATTTTTCAAGCCATTCCAACCAGGGACGCAGACGCATGCACTACACGCTGCGTGAAGGAATCAAGTCTAATTTCCGGGGAGCCGTCCCTCCCACAGAATCTGAGACCATCACCTTGTGAAGCAGGTTTTGCTATTACTTATCCCTTTTATTTTAATAACTGTTTATGCATATATGTAAATTGTCTCCTTTATAATATCTTGTATATATGTTGTAAACACTGCCCCCCTTTGGGAGTAAATCATTATTATTTACCAATTTGATTCTTCTTGTCCTATGTCGAGCAAACACGTTCCTCATCCGCTAATTCACGTTACCTACCAGGTACCCGATCCACCTGTTAAGCGATCGGTGGTGGCAGTATACCAGTATTTATGTGATATTGTGGTTTGAGGGTGGCTGGTCTGAGGTATATATACGTCCTGTCACATCACGTGCCACAATAGTTGACATAAATTAGAGCAGCTGCACCCGTGTTTATCCTCGGTCAATACCCTGTTTGACCAGCAGGATAAGGGGGCGCCAGAGAGCTGCAAGGTCTGACCCAAGAGTGGGTGTTGTTTTCATGACACTGCTGATTTAGGGAGAGATATAAACTGCAAAATATTTAGTGTAGGGTCTCTAAAGCCTGCCAAATCACACAAACAGTCCTTCTCAGGACTAATATCCATCCCAGATATCAGGCAGGCAGGCAGGCTGTATAGGAGACGCAGTGGTTATACCAGCAAACGCTGCATTACAGTCCTGTGTGCTCCTGTTACTGAAATTGCTGGACTTAGCTCCAGGTCCCGGGGGCCAGGAAAAATCCTTTTTTTTTCATCTAAATCCTCTTTTTTTTTCCCTCCTTCACACTGTACAGATAACCGTCTTATTAACCTATTGGTGTCCCCCCCCCCCCCCAAAAAAAAAAGTGTGCCTCTGATTTTTCAGACACAAATATAACTGTTGAAAATAGTCTAGTGTAGGCCAGAGAGACAGAAGTGTGGTTTTGCAGTTCCACGGTAAAAAATCTCTGTATTATCCATTTTGGGCCGTTTGTATCTAAAAAAAAAAGCAGTTTGAGTGTCTTGCTCACTGTTCAGCCGCAAATACAGTACAGACCAAAAGTTTGGACACACCTTCTCATTTAAAGATTTTTCTGTATTTTCATGTCTATGAAAATTGTACATTCACACTGAAGGCATCAAAACTATGAATTAACACATGTGGAATTATATACTTAACAAAAAAGTGTGAAACAACTGAAAATATGTCTTATATTCTAGGTTCTTCGCAGTAGCCTCCTTTTGCTTTGATGACTGCTTTGCACACTGTTGGCATTCTCTTGATGAGATTCAAGAGGTAGTCACCGGAAATGGTCTTCCAACAATCTTGAAGGAGTTCCCAGAGATGCTTAGCACTTGTTGGCCCTTTTGCCTTCACTCTGCGGTCCAGCTCACCCCAAACCATCTCTATTGGGTTCAGGTCTGGTGACTGTGAATATAAGACATATTTTCAGTAGTTTCACACTTTTTTGGTAAGTATATAATTCCACATGTGGTAATTCATAGTTTTGATGCCTTCAGTGTGAATGTACAATTTTCATAGACATGAAAATACAGAAAAATCTTTAAATGAGAAGGTGTGTCCAAACTTTTGGTCTGTACTGTATATACACATACATAACTATTAGTGGGCCAAACTGTACAATATACTTCACTTTTACTTATTTTGGTTCAAGTAACCAGTTTGCCCATACATCTCTGCAGCAAGATACCAGCTACTCAGCTGCTTCTAACGCCACTGGCCCATCTGTCATCCTGCAATACTAATTCACATGCCATCCAGCAAGTAAAGCGTCACTGCATCGTCACCTCTGGTCCGTGCTGCTCACCGTGCCCTACAGCTTAGACAATTTACCGAACCAGTTGAGCACATAACACTAATCATTGTTATATGGATGTGATTTTGTCAAATTACTTTTGCATTTGTGACAATGAAGGGACTATGTAATGAATGGCTGCAATTGCTAATTCTATCTGGATCGTGTAGGGGAAACATGCTACTTTATCAATGCTGTTTCTCATTTAGGTTCAATACTATTAAGCAATACTTCTTGTCTTCTTGGAAAGTGTCCAAAAAAGCAAAGATTCAGTCTCGTCATGATTATAAGCAGAAGATTTGATACTTACTTTCTTTGTGGTTCTAAAGGATATTGCTAAGAAAGCATGGAACCGCTATGGGTTCCTGCTCATCCCCAGATTCAGTAATATACAAAAACAGAGAAACTAGTAGGACTTGCCAAACACTTCTGTACAAATCACTCTCTAAATTTACAAATCTGTAGACGTAGCAACCCAAGACAAAATTTAAAGCTCTGATAAATGGACAGGAGACATTTCCAAGTATTAGAGCTCTTCACACTCCATCTTTTGTCTACATAATCTAGTGACTTGTCCACAATATCACTTCAGTTTTACTCTTCGGCGATCAGCATATAACTGCAACTGGCAAGAATGGTAAATTGGGAAGAGTCATGGGTCTATATAATCTGGACACCTCCTTCATCAGTTGGAGATTCTGTTCACTTGTGTTTCACAAAAAGCCATCAAAGTCTTAACCTGAATGCAACTTGTTTCTGAAAAAGTTGAGCACTTGTCACTCAAAAGTTATAACCTGTTGTACTGGTGGCCCCTCTGCAATGATCAAATGTAGAATAAAAAGGTAGAGTCTAGTATCTTCACACATCAGAATGGCCCAATTTTTATATTTGTGTCTTGTAGGAGCAGATCAGTGAAGCAGAAGTTATGGAGGCCTACAGTCAGATCTTCCACAAGTCACGCAATGGCTGCATCACGCTAACTCACCAAACACTTGCTCTTCCCAGCTTTGCTGCAAAACATGGAGGGGGAGAAGGTGTGTGTGAAGGAAAAAAGCAACAGCCACATAATAACTGTAAATGTATTAAGACTGTGAAAATAAAACTACCATAATAATTAATACTGTGAAAATAAACTCAGAGATTGGCTGTGATCATCCTCATTTACATCCATTCAAATCCAACGTCTCTTTCATAGTTCAGCCTCCTCGGAGCAGAGCCTCATCTCACCAATATCCATCCATTCTCCCAATTAGTAACTGAACATACCTTTGTGCTAATACAGTAAAATCTGTGTGCCAGGAAAATGTCTGGTTGTAGCAAGAGGTTTTCAAAAGGGAACAGATTTTTGCTCAAGAACTTAGGACGATTTTTTTTCTTTCATTTCTTTTTATTAATGCATGAAAAAGTCAGCTTCTCTCTTCACTTTCTCATTAACTCTCAGACACGGAATTAGGTTTTTTTTTTCCCCCTACAAGCTGTGAAAGTTGCTACTGTTACAAGGTAACGAGTATTCATTTTCTGTACACCTGTAAGTGCCAAGTCCTTGCCAAAAAGGCAGGGAACCGCAATGGGCTCCTGTTTAACCCCATATTTGGTAATACACAACAGAGAAGCCAGTGGGACTTGCTATGTGCTTTAGTACAAAATCACTTATTTCCAAATTTGCAGACAAGGCAACTAAGAAAAAAAATAGTTATTTACAATGCTGCAAAATGGGCAAAAGACATTCTTTAGGTATTAGTGCATTGCTCTGATGTTTCCGATGAGGCAGTTATTTAGTGGGTCATGTTACTGAGGATAGGCTTCCACAATCATTCCATGGCCCTAAAAGAGGAAAGAAAATAGAAATGAATGATAGCATGCAAATACAAGTCGCTTCCGGGTAAGCCTTTGTGAAATAACATACGACAGACTAGGTAAAAAAATTAATTCTCTTTAACGCTGTGGGAAATGTAAACAATTTTATAATTATAATGAATCCATGATTAATGATGAGGTAAATCTGCCTGTGTGACAAGTCTGTACTCGCCTGTCCTCCAGCTGCGCACGCTGCCACCAGCCCGTACTGTCCTCCCCCCTCCTTCAGTCGATGGGCGGCAGCCATGACGAGACGGCAGCCTGTAGCTCCGAAAGGGTGACCCAGTGACAGTGAACCACCCCAAGAGTTAAACTTCTCCAGGGCAGGCGCTCCGACCTGAAACACAAAATGTGTCACATAATCCAGGCTGCAAAATTCCAATAATCTGGCGTTGTGCTGGATGGCCAGATTTCATGGACCGTCTGATGCTTCCACAACCACATGTAGGCCTCTCGCTGACACTGTGCACATAACATCTTCTCAAGGTCATAGGGACGTCTGATGTGGGTCAATTCCCGAAAATCCAGAATCTAACAGTCCCATTCTGGATTATCAGAATTTCTGGCAGTGAAGGAAGGTTTTTATTGTACATCTTCATCTCTGTAGTCACACTCACCTTTGCCTTCCGTCCCATGTAATTCTGCGCGAACCAGTCGGACTCCATTGCTTTGAGGTTGGCGAGGATCTGTCCCTGCAGAGGACATAGATTAGGATTATTCCCCCCATAGTATGAGTGCACCGACTTTAGACCTTACCCGGCGGCCCACCTCGCATCCGCCTCTGCACCCGGCGGCCCAACTCGCACCCGCCTCTGCACCCGGCAGCCCAACTCGCACCCACCTCTGCATCCAGCTCTGAACGCGCCAGCCCATCTAGCACCTGCCTCTGCACCCGGTGGCCCACCTCGCACCCGCCTCTGCACCCAGCGGTCAGCTTCTGCACCCAGCAGCCCACCTCTGCACCCAGCGGTCAGCTTCTGCACCCGGCGGTCAGCCTCAGCACCTGGTGGCCCACCTCGCACCCGCCCCTGCCCCCAGCAGTCAGCTTCTGCACCCAGCAGCCCACCTCTGCACCCAGCGGTCAGCCTCAGCACCTGGTGGCCCACCTCGCACCTGCCCCCAGCGGTCAGCTTCTGCACCCAGCAGCCCACCTCGCACCCAGCGGCCCACCTCGCACCCAGTGGCCCACCTCGCACCCAGTGGCCCACCTCGCACCTGCCTCTGCACCCAGCGGTCAGCTTCTGAACCCAGCAGCCCACCTCGCACCAGGCGGCCAGCCCCTGCACTAGAGGGCCCATCTCGCACCCAGCAGACGGCTCCGCTTTACATAGACATTAAACTGCGTAAATGGAGATTTTGTACAAATACACGGAGGAGCCCGATGTGCTGTCTGTACCCGAGACCCCGCCACAACCTCACATTTACCTACGTACACAGCTGCTTCATATGGAAATCACAGGAGAGACCAGGTGAGGCGGGGGCCGAGGCGGCCCAGAAAAACTGTGTAATGTGCCTTGTGCCAGACTACCGCTGACTGCGAATCTGAACCATCTGGTTACATCCACTGGTAAAACCAGAAAAACAAAAACTTCTCTCCCTAACACATTGTAACAAACACACAGCTGTGAAACATCTGTTATTTTACATTTCTTGCCATTTGCAGCTGGAGAATCCCTTTAAGGTTTTTAGCGTCCGGAGGTAAATCGGAAACACTGACAAAGTCGAGATCTTGGAAATGTAGAAGTAAAAGAGTCAATGTTGTGATCGTCTCAGGCAGCGATCAGGTCAGCGAGGGGTGCGCGGGCAAAGAGAGGGGGGCGCGCGAGCAAAGAGAGGGGGGCGCGCGAGCAAAGAGAGGGGGGCGCGCGAGCAAAGAGAGGGGGGCGCGCGAGCAAAGAGAGGGGGGCGCGCGAGCAAAGAGAGGGGGGCGCGCGAGCAAAGAGAGGGGGGCGCGCGAGCAAAAAGAGGGGGGCGCGCGAGCAAAAAGAGGGGGGCGCGCGAGCAAAAAGAGGGGGGCGCGCGAGCAAAAAGAGGGGGGCGCGCGAGCAAAAAGAGGGGGGCGCGCGAGCAAAAAGAGGGGCGCCCCGTGCGGTTATTTAAAAAAAACAACCACAGAATAAAATACTTTAACATTTCACCTTCACTATGGAGTTAGTAATGGGGATGTCTTATAGATGCCTCTCCATTACTAACCTGGGGTTGATGTTGTGGCGCCCCCGTGGGTCCAGTTGCCACAGAGGTACTGCATCTCAGCCAGAGGTGTGGTATCTCACTCTCGGGTAAGGAGGGAGTGCTACCCGGGACCCAACCACTCACATCCAGCACCACACCACTCCAGTAGGGAAGGGCGAGATTGCTCCTGAGGAAGAGCACAGACCCGGTCCCTGTCTGGAAGGTGGAACTAAGAAGAGGAGGTGGGTGGAGGAAGTAGTTTAGGGGAGCACTGAAGGAAGGACTGAAGGTAGAGGGGACCATGTAGTGTGACAGTTGGTGATGTGGGTCACATGACAGGTAGTATAAAAAGACTGTGCAGTGAGAGGACCGTGGAAGAGAGGTCCAGACCCAGTGAGAGAGGACCGGAGCGGTGAGGGGCTCCAGAGATAGAAGGGATCCCAGGGGCACGGCGAGTGCGGGATGCCACCCATGCGCCAAAGTTCACGCTGACCGTGAAGGGATCAGGCCGCAGTAGGGGACCGGCCCTAGACTAGTGGAGGACTAAAAGACTCAGCTAGCAAACCGGAGGTTGTGGTATCTCTAAGTGCCGTAGCCAAAACCACACAGATTCGCTGAAAAGGTGGCCATATAGGACAAAGGGGACAGAGAGGACGTTGCCCGACAAGGCCCGCGGCCACTGGCTCAGGACACTGTGTGTGAGGCGCAGGGCAGGAGGGCGAGAGCCAGCGCAGAGAGACCACCCGGGAAGGTACACAGAAAGGGGTCCCGATCAAGTGCACCCAAGTTATCTGAAAGCTGGCAGGATCACTTCCCCGGAGGACACAGGACTCGGTGGGCTGTTATAACCTGCTGGCCGTTGTAACCTGGAGCACCGTAAAAATTGTGAGTAAACACTTGAAGACTGCACCACGATGTGTCCTTGACTTAATGAATGCGTCACCTGCCTTGCACTACAACACAAACATCCCCCCAAAAAACCTCCTATTTAACTGCCCTGGGGCCTAGCTCTACCCGTGGAGAGCTGAACCATCTCTGCTGCGTCACCAATGGCCCCAGTGAAGAACCTGAACAGCAGTGGCGGCCCTCTATAGTCGTGTACCATGGGTGGCGTCACGTAACTTTATCCCCAAAACTTTATTCCCCTTCTTTTTCTTTATTTATTGACCGCTCTGGGCCACGCCACCGTGACTACCCCAAAAAGAACCGACCGGCCCGGCTACTGAGTACCCCACGGCCCCAGGGGGCACGTAAATGTCAGCTGGCATTATAAGGTGACATCAACCCCAACCCTATAACCCCACTTGCCACCATCGCAGGGCAATGGGTAGAGCGAGGCTAAGTGCCTGTGGATGCGCCATTTTTTTCATGCACCCACTGACTTGCATTGGCGAGTCTGGTCACTATATACGCGGCAATACGCAGAATGCTGCGATTTTTTTCTCAGTCCGATTTCAGCTGGGAAAAAAAAAAAAAAAAAAATATGGCAGATGAGCTGTGCCTCATAGAATAACATTGGTCCGAGTGCAGTCTGATGTTTTATTTTATTGCACTCGTCAGTTTTCTTCGCATATGAGTATGAGCCCTGAAGCGGATTACATGGATGTCAGATGGTTCATACCCCGGCCCTGTATACGGCTGCAGAGCATCGCCCCGCGCCATCCCCGTGTGCACACGTATCTTACTGCAAAGGCTTCATGGAACTCAAAGACGTCGATGTCGGCCAGGGTGAGGCCGGCCTTCTCCAGCACCTTGGGAGTCGCATAGGTCGGCCTGAAACGCAGAACAAACATTTATCCTATCAGACCCCGGCTCTGCTATCAGTCATGTGTGCAGCCAGCCGCTGCACTATCACAGATTACCTGCAGGTGTCACTACAGTACACCAGCAGAACAGTGAGCGCAGCTCCGGCTGCTCGCTCTGTATCAGAGCTGCCGTCTTCGGTGTATTTTGGCACTGTGCGGTCAGGCGTACTCACCCCAGCAGGAGCTGATCTTTGGGGTCCTGGGATACGTACACAAAGTCCCTGCGGAGCAGACACATCATCAGTCACTGGCTTCGGATCAGTAGATTTCTCCCTCCATATATTGGGGGCACTTACCGCAGATAGGCTTTAGGCTTGTACCCCAAGGCCAGGGCCTTCTCCTCAGACATAATCAGCACGGCGGAGGCTCCGTCAGTCTGAGGACGGGAAGCACAAGTCACCTCACTGCTGCACTTAATCCCTCCACAACAGCGCAGCTTCTCCCACCCATAGACCGGAGCACTGACGACCGATGACCGCTCTTACCAAGAAGGAAGAATTAGCGGCGGTGACCGTGCCGTGAGGTTTGACGAACGCCGGCTTCAGCTTCGCCATCTGTTCCATGGAGGACGGACGGATACCGTTGTCTTTCTCTATGGTGTCTCTACCTGGAGTCAAAGTAAAGAGTCACCGATCCGGGGTCTACGATTAACCCCCAAAAATAACCAGCCAAGACAAACAGGACATGGAGGGAACGTTCTAGAGCCGGCACCATGCTAACAGCTGGTGTGCAGAGACACTGGACCCGGATGTAGACGATTGCTCATCGCGTGCACCGGACCCCCGCAATCTCTGCCACGGCTCCTGACCGCCGCGCTCCCCGCAATCTCTGCCACCGCTCCTGACCGCCGCGCCCCCGCAATCTCTGCCACCGCTCCTGACCGCCGCGCCCCCGCAATCTCTGCCACCGCTCCTGACCGCCGCGCCCCCGCAATCTCTGCCACCGCTCCTGACCGCCGCGCCCCCGCAATCTCTGCCACCGCTCCTGACCGCCGCGCCCCCGCAATCTCTGCCACCGCTCCTGACCGCCGCGCCCCCGCAATCTCTGCCACCGCTCCTGACCGCCGCGCCCCCGCAATCTCTGCCACCGCTCCTGACCGCCGCGCCCCCGCAATCTCTGCCACCGCTCCTGACCGCCGCGCCCCCGCAATCTCGACCACCGCTCCTGACCGCCGCGCCCCCGCAATCTCTGCCACCGCTCCTGACCGCCGCGCCCCCGCAATCTCTGCACGACTCCTGACCGCCGCGCCCCCGCAATCACTGCCACCGCTCCTGACCGCCGCGCCCCCGCAATCTTTGCCACCGCTCCTGACCGCCGCGCCCCCGCAATCTCTGCCACGGCTCCTGACCGCCGCGCCCCCGCAATCTCTGCCACGGCTCCTGACCGCCGCGCCCCCGCAATCTCTGCACGACTCCTGACCGCCGCGCCCCCGCAATCTCTGCCACCGCTCCTGACCGCCGCGCCCCCGCAATCTCTGCCACCGCTCCTGACCGCCGCGCCCCCGCAATCTCTGCCACCGCTCCTGACCGCCGCGCCCCCGCAATCTCTGCCACCGCTCCTGACCGCCGCGCCCCCGCAATCTTTGCCACCGCTCCTGACCGCCGCGCCCCGCAATCTCTGCCACCGCTCCTGACCGCCGCGCCCCTGCAATCTCTGCCCCCGCAATCTCTGCCACGGCTCCTGACCGCCGCGCCCCCGCAATCTCTGCCACGGCTCCTGACCGCCGCGCCCCCGCAATCTCTGCCACCGCTCCTGACCGCCGCGCCCCCGCAATCTCTGCCACCGCTCCTGACCGCCGCGCCCCCGCAATCTCTGCCACCGCTCCTGACCGCCGCGCCCCCGCAATCTCTGCCACCGCTCCTGACCGCCGCGCCCCCGCAATCTCTGCCACCGCTCCTGACCGCCGCGCCCCCGCAATCTCTGCCACCGCTCCTGACCGCCGCGCCCCCGCAATCTCTGCCACCGCTCCTGACCGCCGCGCCCCCGCAATCTCTGCCACCGCTCCTGACCGCCGCGCCCCCGCAATCTCTGCCACCGCTCCTGACCGCCGCGCCCCCGCAATCTCTGCCACCGCTCCTGACCGCCGCGCCCCCGCAATCTCTGCCACCGCTCCTGACCGCCGCGCCCCCGCAATCTCTGCCACCGCTACTGACCGCCGCGCCCCCGCAATCTCTGCACGGCTCCTGACCACCGCCGAGGAGCCGCACTTCCTCCATAGTTACCTGGCACTTTAAAGGGGATGACGTCTGACAAGTGACCTGCGTCTTGTGCCTTCTTGGCCAGGGTGTGTGACCGCAGGGCGTATTCATCTTGTTCCACACGGGACACGGCGAAGGCGGCTGCCAGTCTGTCCGCAGAGTGCCCCATCGTCTCGCTGGTAGAAAACTCTGCCACGGCCGGGAGCTGGGGAGGATAAAGACCCCCGATATAACAAGTATACATACAATGCATAGACAAAATATACACATCATATCAGGTCTGTCCATCCCGACCTGTGGACATGTGAGGGCTGCAGGCGCCGGCCCCAATATGGAGGGGAAAGCTGCACCCACACTGCAGACTATCCTCTCCAGTTACAGGCTGAGGCCGGGCAGGACACTGATACCCCCAAAGCTGCCCCTCGTGCCAGTCACTGGTGTACAGCACTGAGTGTCCGCACAGCGGAGGTTACAGCCCCGGTCACATCGTACAGAGATTGTCCATGATGAAGAGCAGCCGTAACAGCGCCGCGCCGGTCACCAGACCTGCAGAGAACGTCACTATAGACCCCCAGCGTCACCTACCTCCGGAGCAAAGTAGTTGGGTCGGATCCTGGAGACCACAGACAGCCTCTGTGCGAGGGTCTTGGCTTTATTGAGGCTCAGCATGGTCTTCCTCATCTTCCTGCTGTGACGGATGGGAACATCGGACATAAACTCCACTCCGCCGGCCACCACCACGTCACACTGACCGGAGGCGATCAGACCGACGGCTGCACACAAGAGACCATGAAAGTCAGCGCACCGTCAGCAGGGCGCGGGGCTTATTCACAACGGCGCGGGACCCCGGGGGCTTATTCACAGTGGGGGCTTCAAGACCTCAGTGTACATGGAGCAGTACTGAGCATTTGTAACCGCTGCTCCACTCACTGTCATACGGTGGTGAAACACGCTCACTACTGACCCCTGGTGATCATACATGAGACAGCAATACAGAAATCAATACAATATTAAAGAAGCTCTGCAGCAGCTGTGATGTGTTCATACCTGTGGTCATGGCCTGGTTTGAGGAAATGCACGCCATGGTTACCGTATGGGCTGGCGTCTTATCGGAGAATCCAGCGCCGAGGGCAGCCTGAGGACACAACGAGGGTCAGCATCACCACCAGCAGACCACTCACCTCCCAGACCTGCCTCCCCCTCCCCCAAATTTCAAGCCTCCCGCCTCTCCCTCCCCGCAGGTCACGCCTCCCAGCCCAGCCTCCCCCCTCCCCTCTCTCTCCCCGCACACTCTCCTCCCGGGCTCGGTTCCTCCTCTCCACCTACGCCTCCTGCCTCGTCCTCCCGCCTCTCTGCACGCTCCCCTCCCAGCCTCGCCTTTCCCTCCCTCCTCTCCTCTCTGCACTCTCACCTTCCACCCCCATGGCTCCCCGCACGCCTCTACCCTCCCCGCCTCCCTCTCCCTGCACGCCTCTACCCTCCCCGCCTCCCTCTCCCTGCACGCCCACCTCCAGCCTCTCCCCTCCCCGCGCGCTCACCTCCAGCCTCTCCCCTCCCCGCGCGCTCACCTCCAGCCTCTCCCCTCCCCGCACGCTCACCTCCAGCCTCTCCCCTCCCCGCACGCTCACCTCCAGCCTCTCCCCTCCCCGCACGCTCACCTCCAGCCTCTCCCCTCCCCGCACGCTCACCTCCCGCACGCTCACCTCCAGCCTCTCCCCTCCCCGCACGCTCACCTCCAGCCTCTCCCCTCCCCGCACGCTCACCTCCAGCCTCTCCCCTCCCCGCACGCTCACCTCCAGCCTCTCCCCTCCCCGCACGCTCACCTCCAGCCTCTCCCCTCCCCGCACGCTCACCTCCAGCCTCTCCCCTCCCCGCACGCTCACCTCCAGCCTCTCCCCTCCCCGCACGCTCACCTCCAGCCTCTCCCTCCCCGCACGCTCACCTCCAGCCTCTCCCCTCCCCGCACGCTCACCTCCAGCCTCTCCCCTCCCCGCACGCTCACCTCCAGCCTCTCCCCTCCCCGCACGCTCACCTCCAGCCTCTCCCCTCCCCGCACGCTCACCTCCCCGCACGCTCACCTCCCCGCACGCTCACCTCCAGCCTCTCCCCTCCCCGCACGCTCACCTCCAGCCTCTCCCCGCACGCTCACCTCCAGCCTCTCCCCTCCCCGCACGCTCACCTCCAGCCTCTCCCCTCCCCGCACGCTCACCTCCAGCCTCTCCCCTCCCCGCACGCTCACCTCCAGCCTCTCCCCTCCCCGCACGCTCACCTCCAGCCTCTCCCCTCCCCGCACGCTCACCTCCAGCCTCTCCCCTCCCCGCACGCTCACCTCCAGCCTCTCCCCTCCCCGCACGCTCACCTCCAGCCTCTCCCCTCCCCGCACGCTCACCTCCAGCCTCTCCCCTCCCCGCACGCTCACCTCCAGCCTCTCCCCTCCCCGCACGCTCACCTCCAGCCTCTCCCCTCCCCGCACGCTCACCTCCAGCCTCTCCCCTCCCCGCACGCTCACCTCCAGCCTCTCCCCTCCCGCACGCTCACCTCCAGTCTCTCCCCTCCCGCACGCTCACCTCCAGTCTCTCCCCTCCCCGCACGCTCACCTCCAGCCTCTCCCCTCCCCGCACGCTCACCTCCAGCCTCTCCCCGCACGCTCACCTCCAGCCTCTCCTCTCCCCGCACGCTCACCTCCAGCCTCTCCCCTCCCCGCACGCTCACCTCCAGCCTCTCCCCTCCCCGCACGCTCACCTCCAGCCTCTCCCCTCCCCGCACGCTCACCTCCAGCCTCTCCCCTCCCCGCACGCTCACCTCCAGCCTCTCCCCTCCCCGCACGCTCACCTCCCGGGCAACATTGCTGGTCTTCACCTCCTGGATGACGGTCCCGTACACGATGTAATCCACCACCTCACGGGGGATGTTGGTTCGGTTCAGTAAACCCCTAATTATATCAATGACAAATGATGTAACGTGGAGCAAAACACAAAGAGCAGAACAGGATCAGTCTGCCCATGCAATATCCTCTAGTCACATCCAGAGCTGCAATCACAACTCTGTCTCCCTGCTGCAGCCTGCAGGAGCCGCCTCTTGCTGCCGTCTATAAGGGGCATCTTACTGGGTGAATCGGCGGTGCGCTGTACATCGGGGGGGAACAATACAGATGGCGACTTACTGTAGAGCCGTCCTGGCCAGGTCATGGGGCATCAGATCGGCGTACCTGAGGGCAGAACACACAGGGTTAATATCACGCAGCAATCAGAGGTACTGCACAGAGCGGGGAGGAGATCACCCCCATCCTCTGCTGCGACCTAGCGGCATGGGTCTTCATCTGTTGTGTAGCTACAACTCTCAGCGTGTCCTGAGTCTGCTGGGAGCTGTAGTTTCCTGACTGCAGGAGCCGCACAGTGCGCAGCGCTGCTCCATGATACACAGCAGGGGGCGGCGGGGAGCTGGACAGTGTCGGGGCCGAGTCACCGGCAGCCGCTCTGCAGTGGGGACCTTCTAGGTGTATAACGAGGGGAGACGACATCTCTGACTTACGTGGTTCCCGAGAGCAGGAACGGGGTGCGGACGCCATCTACAACCACCACGTTCTTTACACCAGGTTTGCTCAGGGATTTCTTAGGTCTTCTGGAC